>NC_064810.1:19138295-19316598 GCF_023721935.1 Panthera uncia
TTTTTTTTTAATTTTTTAATATATGAAATTTACTGTCAAATTGGTTTGGGAAACTTTTTATCTCTCCTATTTTGAAAGACAGCCTTGCTGGATAAGGAATTCTTGGCTGCATATTTTTCTGATTCAGCACACTGAATATATCCCGCCACTGCATTCTGCCCTGCCAAGTTTCTGTGGATGGGTCTGCTGCAAACCTGATCTGTCTTCCCTTGTAGGTTAGGGACTTTTCTTCCCTTGCTGCTTTCATGATACTCTCCTTGCCTGAGTATTTTGTGAATTTGACTATGATATGCCTTGTTGATGGTTGGTTTTTGTTGAATCTACTGGGAGTCCTCTGTGCTTCCTGGATTTTGGTGTCTGTGTCTTTCCCCAGGTTAGGAAAGTTTTCCCCTATGATTTGTTCACATAACTCTTCTATCCCTATTTCTCTCTCTTCCTCCTCTGGGAGCCCTATGATTATGATCCTATTGTTCCTTTTTAATTGGTCACTGATTTGTCTAATTCTTAAATCATGCTCTTTTGCCTTAATCTCCCTCTTTTTTCCTGCTTTGTTATTCTCTATAAGTTTGTCCTCTATATCACTGATTGTTCTGCCTTGTCCATCCTTGTCGCCGCTTCATCCATCCGTGATTGCAGCTCAGTTATAGCATTTTTAATTTCATTCTGGCTGTTTTTTACTTCTTTTATCTCTGCAGAAAGGGATTCTAATCTATTTTCGACTCCAGCTAGTATTTTTTTAACTTGATTCTAAATTCTGGTTCAGACATCTTGCTTGTGTCTGTGTTGGTTAAATCCCTGGCTGTCGTTTCTTCATGTCTTTCTTTTGGGGTGATTCCTTCGTTTTGTCATTTTGAAGGGAGAAAAGGAATTAATGAGGTAGAAATACTGAAATTTAAAAAATGAAAATTAAAAAATATTAAAATTAAAAATTAAAAACACACACACACACACAAATTGAATAGATGATGTGAGATCCTAGGTGTGTTTTCGTCTCGGTGTAGAAAGTAGTTTGACAGATTAGAGAAACAAAAGAAAAAAAAAGGTGTGGGGAGAGAAAAAAAAGGAAATCATTTGAGAATTTGATAAAACGAATACACTAAAGTAGACTAAAATACACAAAAGTAGAGAATATAATAGAAAAAATATGGAAGAATATTTTAATAAAAATTAAAAAGAAATGAATTTTTTCATATTCTGTATTTAAGAAAAAAGAAAAGAAACAAAAAAGAGAAAAAAGATTTAAAAAAGGAAAAAGAAAAGACAAAAAAAATCGTTTGAAAATTTGAAAAAGTGAATACACTGTATTAGACTGAAATAAAATGATGGGAGTAAGATAGAACTTGAAAAAAAATTACATAAAAGCAAAAAATATGGTAATAAAAATTAAATAAAAATATTTTTAAAGAAATTGAAAGTAAAAATGAAGTTTTTCTTTTTCTGCTTTCAAGAAAAAGAAATGAAAAAGAGAAAAAAGAAAAAGAAAGAAAAAAAGGATATTGTTTAAAAATTTGAGAAGGTGAGTACACTGAAGTAGACTAGAATAAAATGATGGAAGTAGAATTTGAAAAAAATTTACACAAAAGTAAAAAATATAGTCATAAAAGTTAAAGAGATATTTTTAATAAAAATTGAAAATAAAAATGAGTTTTTTCTCTTTCTGTATTCAAGAAAAAGAAAAGAATTGTAAAAGAGAAAAAGGAAAGAGAGAAAAAAATTGAATAGATGAACCTGCTAATAGATTGAAGTATGACTGAAATTGCTTCGTTTTCCCCTAGAGGTCAGTCCATGTAGCTGTTTATTGTCCATAAATTAAGCCGGTGGTGAGGTTTGTGTTCTTGAAGAGCGGAGTTGGCCCAGTTGGGCAGGGCTCGGTGTAACAGCTCCGCTCTCCCCTAGATGGCGCTGCTAGCCTACTGGGGTGGAGTGTTGCAGCGCTCCTCGGTGGGCATGCGCATGCGCATGCGTGGGAGTTGTGAAAAATGGTGCCACCCAGTCTGTTCTCCCGGATCAGCAGTTGCACACCGGTCCTCCGTCTTCAGCTCTCATCCACTCCCTGCTTTTCCACTCTCCGTGACCAGGCCCCAGGCAGCACCTCTCTCCCGAGTTCTGTCTCAGATGCGGCTGTTTTCCCTGGCCCCTTACTTCTGAAGGACTGCGGCTTTGACCCGCTCCGCCCCTCTGCAGGAGGGTCTCACTGAACACTGGCCGAAAGAGCAATGGCCGAATGTTGGCTGCAGCCAGGAACGCCCGCTGGACCCTGCTGCTGCTGGTGCCCCGAGACTGTGGCCAGGAGCCAGCCCACCCCAGAAAAAGTTGCGAGACAGTGTAGCAGTAGCGTTTCAGGGAATATGGGAAATCACAGCACACATCTGGCACCAGGCTTCACCCTTAAAGATCTTGTTCCAGCACCAGCGAATGTGGCCGCCTTCCGGGGTCTCCTGGGACCAGGTGGCTTCAACAGTCTCTGCCAAAGGTCCTTCCAGCAGTGGAACCGCTTTTCCGCATGTGGCCCGAGAACCTCCCGGACCCCACTCTGCTCCTGGGGATTCACCCTTCCCACCCGAGCACCGCCAGGTAGGGAGCTGCAGAGTCGCAGCCTTTGCACTCCCCTTGTTTACAGTCTTAATGGAATTTAAACTGTCCCCTTTCTCCTTTCTCCTTCCTCCTTTCTCCCTTTTAAGTTTAGTCCCTGTGGCTGTTTCCAATTTTCCACTTTCTCTCCGGCTGCTTTTGGGGAGAGGTGCTTTTCCCATATGCTCCCCCCTCCCCAGTCTCTGTCCTCTCTCCACCTGCAAAAGAGGTTCCCTACTTTTGTGGGTTTCTTGCTCCCCACGTTCAGCTCTTCGTGTCTCGTACCTGCTGAATTCTGTGGTTCAGGTTGTGCAGATTGTTGTGTTAATCTTCCAATCGGTTTTCTAGGTGTGTAGGATGGTTTAAGTGTTGGTCTGCCTGTATTTCATGGACGCGAGACACACAAAAAGCTTCCATGCTGTTCCACCATCTTCTACAACTTTTAAAAATAGAGACATCAGGGTAAAACACACTGAGAAGCTGTATTAGTTTCCAAGAGCTGCTATAACCAAGTACCACAGACTGGTAGCTTAAACAGCAAAAATCTATTGTCTCGCGCTTCTGGAGGCTAGAAGTCTGAGATCTAGGAGTAGACGAGGAGTGGACAAGCCTCCCTTCTGGGGGCTGTAAAGGAGATTGTCTTCAAAGCCTTTCCCTTGGCTTATGATGGGACAACAATCTTTGGTATCCTTTGGCTTAGAGATGGCATCATTTTGATCTCTATCTTGATGTGGTGTTCTCCCTGTATCTCCTCATATAGTCTTCCCTCTGTCCAAGCCTGTCCTCAAATTTTCCCTTTATAAGGACACCCATCCTATTAGATTAGGGGCTCACTCTACTCCAGTATGACCTCATCTTAACTCATTATATGGCCCTGTTTCCAAATAAGGTTTCATTCTGAGGTATCGGAGGTTAGGACTTAACATGAATTTTAGGCGAGATATAATTCAAACCATAACAGAAACTGACTTTTGAAAGGTAACTCAAGTGAAGTGAGGGAGTGAGCCGTGTGATAAGTAGGAGAAGAGCTTTCTATCCAGAAGAAAGGAGTTTAGGTAGGACTGGACTTGGGCCTGTTCTAGAAACACCATGGAGACCAGTGCCCAGAGTAAGGGAATAGGTGCTTGGAAGAAGATGAGGTTGGAGACCTGTAGTCTCCAATGTGTAGGACCTGGCAAGCCCTGGAAGGGTGGTTGTGTCTCCTCTGAGTGAAATGGGAGCTACTGTGGGTTAACACTATTTGAGGAGGTGAGATAGGTAAGCAAAAGATGGTTAAGGGGCTACAGTGGCAATCCAGGTAGAAGATCACAGTGGCTTGGGACAGAAGTACAGTGCAGGGAGGTGGCTCCATTCTGGATACGCTTTGACATCAATAAGAGACATCATTCAATTAATTGTATGTGGGACTTGAAGTAAAAAGAGAAAGTAAGGATTACTCCTGGATTTTTGGAATAGAATTTTTCTCCTACAGAATGTTTTAATATCTTTCTTTACTGTTTAAAAATATATTGGCTTCACAAGACAGATGAACATAGGGGGGAAAAAAGAGAGGCAAACCATAAGACAGACTCTTAACTACAGAGAACAGAGATTCTGGAGGGGAGGTGGGGGGGATGTGTTAAATGGGTGACAGGCATTAAGGAAGTCACTTGTGATGAGCACTGGGTGCTGTATGTAAGTAATGAATCACTAAATTCTACTACTAAAACTAATATAATGATGTATGTTAACTAACTGGAATTGAAATAAAAACTTGAAAAAAATAAAAATATATTGGTTACATTTACAAATGGAGTCACTTCCCCCTCCTAAATATCCCCTCTGCCAATAAAGTATGGAAAGACATTCATTTAAATCATAAGCAGTTTTCTTTTTCTTTTTAATTAATTAACTAATTAATTAAATATAATTGATTGCCAAGTTAGCTAACATAACAGTGTATACAGTGTGCTCTTGGTTTGGGGGTAGATTCCTGTGATTCATCGAATCATAAGCGGTTTTCAATACTGATTTGCTTTTCTTACTTTATCTGCTGACAGAATCTTCTTTCCATCCATTTAATATGCTACATTCAAGAAAATATTTCTCATTGTCTTATTTCTGTTAGATATTTCAGGACGGTTTATAGAAAGTTCTCAGTGTAAAAATACATTGAATTGATGTGGTTTTGTCCTTTATCATGGAGGATAATTATGTTTAAAAAGACAATCAGAAGGTAATTATGCTTGCGTCTTTATTTTTAAAATGGGATGCATGGATTTTTTTGTGGGAGTTACGAATATACAAACTAGCATGACAGTCCAGACTTCTATTATTACTATGTTAATTACCTTGACTTTGGTGTTTAATAAAATTATCCTTTGGCCTCATATTAGGGGGGATTGAGAACTATTTTTAATGTTTTTTAACATTTATTTATTTCTGAGAGACAGAGAGGCAGAGTATGAGCAAGGGAGGGGCAGAGAGAGAGGGAGGCACAGAATTCAAAGCAGGCTGCAGGCTCCGAGCAGAGCCCGGTGTGGGACGAACTCACAAACCTCGAGATCATGAATGAGCTGAAGTCAGAAGCTCAACCAACTGAGCCACCCAGGCTCCCCGAGAACTATTTGATAAAGGAAACTATTACTGCTTGAGGCAGGCTGCCTCTATCCTGAGCCACAGGTGCCGCAAGGCCCCGCCCTCTGGGCAAAGAACAAAGTGGTTATCTGGCTCCCAGGCACCTAACAGTGACAACATTTTAACAAATAATAAAAAATAAACTGTTTCTTATAAACAGTTCTGTAATCTTTTTTCCCCAAGTTTTATTTAAATTCTAGTTAGTTAACATATAGGGTAATATTGGTTTCAGGAGTAGAATTTAGTGATTCATCACTTACATACAACACCCAGTGCTCATCACAAGTGCTCCTTAATGCTCATCGCCCATTTAGCCCGTCCCCACCCACTTCTTTCCATGATTCTTTTTTTGATATGAATAGATTAACTTCAGATATAAAATTTAAAAAGTATTAAATGGACAAATACTAAATAATAACTTTACATTTGGATGACAGTTAGCTTCCCAGGACTGTTGTAACAAAGTACTACAGAGTAGGTGGTTTAAAAACACTGGATATGGAGGCATCAGATGGGTGGCTCAGTCAGTTAAGCTCTTGACCTTGGCTGAGGTCATCTTTCAGTTGGAGCATGGGGCTCTCTGCTCTCAGCATACAGCCTGCTTCAGATCATCTGTCTCCCTCTCTCTGTTCCTTCCGCCACCACTCTCAAAAATAAACATTAAAAAAAGAAAAACAACAACACTGAATATATATTCATTCTCTCACAGTTCTGGAGTCTACAAGTTCAAAATCAAGGTGTCCACCCGGTCCTTTTTCCTTGAAATTTACTCTTTCTTTCCCTTTTCTTAGCTTCTGATGGTTTGGAGCAATGATTAGCATTTCTTGGCTTGCAGCTGCAGCACTGTGGTCTCTGCTTCTAGGGTCACATGGCAACTCCCCTTGTGTGTCTGTCTTCATTTCTTCTCTTCTTATTGGATTAGAAGCCCATCCTACTCCACTATGAACTCATGTTAACTTATCTAATTATATCTGTAATGATCCTAGTTCCAAATGACGTCACATTTTAAGGTATTAGGGATGAAGACTTTATATTATCATTTTGGGGAACACAATTCAACCCCAGGACAGATAGAATATGCCTTTTCCCTGCAGATTATGAAGCCATTTTTTCTAATATAAGTTTTTATTAGCCATACTATAGTTTCCCTAACAATAAAATCACTGTAATGATTTTAACAATTGTTGAAACAAAGAGAATAAATTTTTTTTCAAAGGCTTACATTTGTATAAAAGTTTTAATAGCCTGATTTTTTTGAGGCTCATTCTTTTCCAATGAAAGTTAAGATATGGTTTTGGGTAAACATTTACATTGAGAAACAGGCTTTTTTTTTTTTTTAATTTTTAATTTGTCAAAGTTCTCCAGGAAAACAGAACCAATGGTGTGTGTATATGGAGGGAAAGAAATGTATTATAAGGAATTGGCTTATGCAATATGGAGGCCTAAAAGTCTCGAGATTTGCAGGGTGAGTTGGTAAGCTGGGGATTTAGGAGGGTCTATGCTGTAGTTCCAGTAGGAGTCTGAAGGCCTGAGAACAAGGAGAGCGATCATGCAGTTCTGGTTTGAAGGCCAGCAAGACCTAGGAAGAGCCAATGTTCCAGAAGAAGTGAGAAGAAGTTGACATCCCAATTTGAAGACAATCATACAGAAAAAATTCTCTTACTTAGAGGAAGGCCAGCTTTTTTGCTCTCTTCAGGCCTTCAACTGATTGAATGAGCCTCGCTCACATTAGAGGGATGATTTGCTTTACTTTGTTTACTAAAATAAAGGGTAATTTAATCCAAAAACACCCTCACAGATACACCCTGAATAACACTTGACCTAATATCTGGGAACCCCATGGACAAGTCAAGTCGACATAAAATTAATGATCAACAAGTTTCATTAATTTTTTAAAAATTACGCTTGATTATAACTATTTATATAGACATGTAAAAAGCTTACAAATAAGTTTATGTGTTTAGTTAATTTAATTATCAATTGCCATGTAAAGGAATTGTCTTCCTCTCTTTGGGACTCTGATATTTGAGAGATAGGTATAGGGGTGCCTGAGTGGCTCAGTCGGTTAAGCTTCTGACTTTGACTCAGGTCATGATTTCATCGTTTGTGAGTTGGAGCCTCATGTGGGCTCTGTACTGGTGGTGCAGAGCCTTCTTGGGATTCTTTCTCTCTCCCTCTCTCTCTCTCTTTCTCTCTCTCTCTGTCCCTCCCCACTTGTTCTCTTTTTTCCTCTCCCTCTCCCTCCTCCCCTCAAAATAAATAAATAAACTTATAAAAAGAGAGGTATAAAACTAATAATATAATCCCAACCCATTGATACCTACTCTATTTCCCAGTAATCTTCAGCTTACAAAAGTAAAAGGCAACTAAATCCGACTTAGACAGGTGTAAAAACATGTTTAAAAACCAACAAAAAATTTTTGTTAACTGTTTCAGACCATGGGATAAAGCTGCCTCCAGATATGATTGATCGCATTCTTTGTCTCACAACTCAGATTGATTTTGTCCCTTGGATTGATGTCATTCTCAGAAAGATTTTCAGAGTGGCAGAAAATATGGCCATTCTGCCAGTTTGGCTACCCTGTAACATACAAAACACTCTCCTGATAATTCTAGAAAAAGTCACATGGATAGTGCTCATCGAGTTGGCAGTCTAGATACGTATTACCGCAAGAGATTATTCCAGCTCATGAGCTCAACACACTTGAGCCATATAAACAGTGAGTGAGAACAGCGTGGTTTCTTAAAGAAAAACCAAGACACTATTAACAGAGAAAAGGGACAATAGCAGTTTGGTAAATAGAAACTCCAAATACTATATATTAACCACAGAGTTGTTTGTTCTACACGTTTTCTCATGTAAGTCTCAGTTACAGTACAAGCTCTTTGTTTTATCACTGTTGTCCTGACAGGGAATTCAGTCAAGTTAAGACTTGTCCCGGACTCAGACAGCCAAAGCTTGGCTTGCCTGACTCCAAATCTAATTTACTTTCCTTAGTACCACAGTAACTCTATTAAAAAATCAGAGTCAGGTTAATGAATGGGCTGGCTGGGAAATTTATTTGGGAAACCAAAATAGAAACAATGGTATAGTAACACTGGCCTAAATTTGAATTATGGTGATGCTCAATATTGTCAAGATGTCAGTTCTTCCCAACCTGATCTATAGATCTAATGCAATCCCAATCAGAATTCCAGCACATGGTTTCATCTGTATTGACATATTGACTCCAATGCTTATACAATAAGGAAAAAGATCTAGAATAGCCAATACAATATTGAAGAAGAAGAACAAAGTCAGAGGACTGAAGCACCTGACTTCAAGACTTACCATAAAGCTACATTAATGAAGACAGTGTGGTGTTGGTAAAGCAAAAATTGATCAATAGAACAGAATACAAAGCCTAGAAATAGACCCAAATGAATATAACCAACTGATCATTAACAAAGGAGTAAAGGCAATACAATGGAACAAAGATAGTGTCTTCAATAAATAGTGCTGGAACAACTGGACATTCACATGCAAAAAAAAAATCTAGACACAGACTTTATACCCTTCATAAAACTTAATGGAAAATAAACCTAAATATAAAATGCAAGGGTACCTGAGTGGCTCTGTTGGTTGAGCATCGGACTATTGACTCAGGCTCAGGTCATAATTCCAGGGTCCATGGGGATCCCATGGAGCCCCACATCGGGCTCTGAGCTGAATGTGGAGACTGCTTAAGATTTTCTCGTTCTCTCTCTTTCTCTCTCTGTCCCTCTGCCCCTCTTCTCCCCTCCCTCTAGATAGATAGATAGATAGATAAATAAAGCAAAACTATAAAACTCATAAACGATGGAATAGGCAAAATCCTAGATGACCTTGAATATGGCGATGCTTTTTTAGACATGACATCAAAGACACAATCCATGAAAGAAATAAGTGATAACCTGGACTTCGTCAAAAATTAAAAACTTTTGCTCTAAAAGAGAAAATATCGAGAGAATTAGAAGACAAGCCAGAAACTTGGAGGAAATATTTTCAAAAGACATATGTGATAAAAGACTGCTATGGAAAATATACAAAGTACTATTAAAATTTAACAATAAAATAACAACCATATTAAAAAGTGGGTGAAATTGGGGCACTTGGGTGGCTCAGTTGAGTGTCTGACTCTTGATTTCAGCTCAGGTCATGATCCCAGGGTAGTGGGATCAAGCCCCACATGGGGCTGAGTGTGGAGCCTGCCTGAGATTCTCTTTCCCACTCTCTGCTTCCTTCTCTGATCAACCTCTGTCTTTCAAAAAAAAAAAGTGGGAGAAAGATTTTAATTGACATCTCCCCAAAGACAATAGACAGATGGTAAATAAGCATATGAAAAGATCTTCCATATCATATGCCATTGGGGAAGTGCAAATTCAAACAACACCCACCTAGCAGAATGACTATATCCAGAACACTGACAACACCAAGTGCTAGTGAGGATGTGGAACAACATACTCTCATTCATTGCTGGTGGCAATGAAAAATGGCACAGACACTTTGGAAGTCGGTGTGGCAGTTTCTTACAACACTAAACATACTCTTATCCTAGGATCCACCAATCATGCTTTTTGGTTTTATCCAAAGGAGTTGAAACTTTATTCATAATTGACCAAACTCCAAAGCAACGAAGATGTCCTTCACTAGGTGAATGGGTAAATAAATTCTTATACCTCCAGAAAATAGAATATTATTCAGCACTTAAAAGAAGCGAGCTACTAGCTGTGAAAAGATGTGGAGGAATTCTAAATGTGTATTGCTAAGCTTAAATGACAATATGACAAGGCGGCATGCTGTATGATTCCAATTCTCTGCAATTTTGGAAAAGGCGAAACCATAAAGACAATAAAAAGATCAGGGACTTCTGGGTATTTACATTACTCTGTATGACACTATAATGTTGGATATATGTCATTATATGTTTGTCCAAGCCCATAGAATATACAACACTAGGAGTGAATCCTAACAAACTACGGACTTTGAGTGATTATGATGTGTTTCAGATTAGGTTCATTTTTGGTAAAAAAATGTACAATTCTGCTGAGTGATGTGGATAATGGGGAGACTATGCACATGTGGGGGCAGGGAGTGTATGGGAAATTTCTGTACCTTCCTCTCAATTTTATTATCTATCTATAACAACTCTAAAAACCTAAAGCCTTATTGAATCATAGTGCTTGGAAACTCAAAATTCTACATGTGACTCCTTATAAAACCATTGAATTCATAACTGGCCACATTTTTGTAACAGGCTTCAAAAGCTTAGAATTTAAAAACAAACTACAAACCAAAACCAAAACCAAAAACTCCACTTGTCATCTGAGTTGACTGAATCTCTTCAGTATTTTTGTACTGTCGACAGGCAAGTACTTGTGTGGTCTAGACCATTAGACACAGGGAAATTTTGCAATCAAATTTTAATAAAAATTTTTATTCATCACTGAGATGTGTCATGTATTGCTCTAAACATCTACACATATTACCTTTCTTAATTTCTTCAGCAATGCCGTGAGATGACTATTATTATCATTCCCATTTTACAAGATGATGCAATTAGAGTATATTATTAAGTAACTTTTCAAAGACTATTGAGTTAGTGACAGAGTGAGAGCTATCTAACTGGAAAAGAGGGTTTTTTTTGTTTTTGTTTTTTTGTTTTCTATCTAAAATTTAGTATGCTTTCAATTAATCGTGTGGTTGTAAGAATCTCAAAAACAGGATAGTACCTGTTAAGGTAGACTATAATGTTACATTCTCTAATGGCTATTAGTCTTTATTTTTTTAATTTTTTTAACGTTTATTTATTTTTGACACACAGAGAGAGACAGAGTAAGAGCAGGGGAGAGGCAGAGAGAGAGGGAGACACTGAATCCAAAGCAGGCTCCAGGCTCTGAGCTGTCAGCCCAGAGCCCTACGCGGGGCTCCAACTCACAGACTGCGAGATCATGACTTGAGCTGAAGTCAGACGCTTCACCGACTGAGCCACGCAGACGCCCCTGGTTATTAGTCTTTCTGTTTTATTTATTTTTTTATAGGATTGCTTTTTAATGTTTTTTCTTCATTTTTGAGAGAGAGACAGAGCATGAGCAGGGGATGAGGCAGAGAGAGAGAGAGAAGGAGACACAGAATCCCAAGCATACTCCTGTCTCTGAACTATCAGCAGGGAGCCCGATGTGGGGCTCAAACCCATGAACTGTGAGATCATGACCTGAGCCAAAGTTGGATGCTTAACTGACTGAGCCACCCAGGCGACCCTGGCTATTAGTCTTTTATTTCAAAGTTTATATACATGAATGTTTATAGAAAGAAGTTTCCTCTTCTGCTAAGTATCTATTTTTATCTTTGTTTTAAACAAGAACCATGTTAGTAGCCTGCTGGGATGCCCACATGTCTCTGTCCAGGCCTAACATAAAGCTTTAATGACAGGCAATTCCTAATTGGGTTAAAGACATTTTCCTGAGTATTTTCTGAGCTGCTTCCACTTTCTATGCACTTGCTTCCTGTTGAAATCCATCATCCTGAGTGAGGGCCCTTTATTAGCATGAAATTTTCTTTTTTTGCACCTTGATATTTAAGCTATATTATCACTTTGCTCTATTTCTCCTTTTTTTTTTTTCACATTTGAGACCTAGTTTATTGCTCTCATTTACCCTACTTCAAAAACTGTAAGGAATTGATTCAAACTTATTGCCTTTAATATATTTTACAATGTTTATGCTTGAAAATCTGATTTTTTAAACATTTTGTTCTGCAAATGTCTGGCCAGGTTAATGCTGTTATTTAACATGGTAGACCACCACCTTTTAATCCTTCAATCTTCCAACTTAGATAACATGGAAAAAAAAGGAACCAATCACGTTCAAAAATAAAATGTGCATCACCATGGATCTGGATTGTAATAGAAACTCATAGTTGTGCTTGGGCCTGGAGCTACAGAATTGTTGGGCTGCAGGACAGAAACTAGGAGACCTAATCAAGGCTTCAAATCATTTAGTTTGAAGCTCCATGAGTTTCTCTTGCTGGACACAGATATGGTGTGAATCCTGGACCTTGCAAAAGTTAAGCGAGAACCTCATGATCTCTGGGAAACTGGTGTATCCACTGAGCTCTTCCTGGGATGCTAGAGGGAACAGGGCTTGGGACAGCTGGGCGTTGGCCAAGCCACCTGCCAACGTGGCAACTAGATCTATAGAATTCCCAGTGATAGAAGCCCCAAGACACAGAATTAAGGTATGGTGCTTCAGGGAGGGGGGCAAAAACATAAGAGACTCTTAAATATGGAGAGCAAACAGAGGGTTACTGCAAGGGTTGTGGGGGGTGGTGGGCTAAATGGGTAAAGGGCTTTAAAGAATCTACTCCTGAAATCATTGTTGTACTATATGCTAACTTGGATGTAAATTAAAATAATAATAAAAAAAAAGATATGGTGCTGCAGTGGGGGGCTTGCTAATTCAGATGAAGATGATTGCAGAAGAAGGAAAACACACACAAGTACTATTCATTTTTAACACTATAATAATGCATTCTATTTATTCATGATTTTATTAGTTTGATTTGAGCATTGCATTATATAAAAAGAAGCAATATAATAAGCTGAAATTCTCTAATGATATTTGGAAATACCCTAGGAATGGGAAATATGGTTCTAGAGAAAATGATGCATATACAAATTAACACTTATTCAGGAAATATTGAAATACTGTTTTTCTTTTAGTTTTTGATATCTCACCTGCTTATACATGGATAAAACAACAGCTTTTTGCTTGTACTGAACTTTTATTTGCTGGGGTTTTTAATTAAATTTCTTATTACTGCCACATGTAAACAGAAAATCATTAATATGGCTCAGTTTTATGCTGATGAAATCGTAATCTACAGAAAAATAATTCTCATGCAAACAGTTTCTCTTACATCAACATGAAAATACTTTTCTTTGGTTTTTATTCACTTTCACTGTACAAACAGTTGTAGGTAATATATTAGTGTACCCTGAGAAAAGAAAAAAAATTTCAAAAGGACTGGGTTATAAATGTTGGCCTAGAATCACACATATGATAATAAAGTTTTTATTCACTGCACATTTTTTAAAAATTTATTTATTTAAATTCAAGTTAGTTAACATACCACGCAGTATTGGTTTCAGGAGTAGAGCCCAGTGATTCATCACTTACATAAAATACCCAGTGCTCATCCCAACAAGTGCCTTCCTTAATGCCCATCACCCATTTAGCCCATCCCCTCCCACCTCCCTTCCAGCATCTCTCAGTTTGTTCTCTGTATTTAAGATACAGTTTGCCTCCCTATTCACTGCACATTTTTTTAAAATGTTTATTTATTTTTGAGAAAGAGAGAGAGAGACAGAGCGTGTGTGGGGAGGGGCAGAGAAAGAGATAGACACAGAATCCAAAGCAGGCTCCAGACTCTGAGCTGTCAGAGCATAGAGCCCGATGCGGGGCTTGAACTCAGGAGCTGTGAAATCATGACCTGAGCAAAAGTCAGATGCTTAACCGACTGAGCCACCCAGGCACCCCAACATTTAATTTACTTTGAGAGCATCAAGTTTATTTGCTTTTGTCTATAATGACAAGTATTATTGTCAATAGTATTCCCTTTTTGGTAAACACTTTAGCACATATATCTAGAACTACTTTATTTTTACTCAGTATTTGTCATTTTCTTTTAAATATATCTGCTTTTCCCAAACCAGCCACTTAAGCCCACTTAGGATATCACAGTGAACTCACAGAACTGTTTCAAAGCTTCAAAGGGTGATGTTAAATGACAAATTATTTTAAATTTTTGAGGGAAGCACTGTGGCATCTCTTGGTAACTGGCCAAATTACTAGCTAAAAGTAGTTCATAATTTCAACAGATCACTACATTCCTTTCTATGGTGTTTTATCATTGTGAGACTGGGTTTTCAGTGATGCCCAAAGTAAAAGGCAAGTACTGTGAGAAAAATGATGTGGAGAAGAAAATAAAGGTGATCCAGTCTGATTTGGAAGTCTGACAAGTTGTTCTGCACTAACAGAAATTGTTAAGAAATAAATATTTATTAAGTTGTTGGGCCTAATTGTTGTAAATGAGACTGTTAAGTATTTTCTTTGTCCATGGGTATTGAAAAATATTGAGATACTAAAAGATATCATAAACTGAGAAAGTTGGGGAACTTATGGAAAATACAGTATGTTATTCATACAGGTATTTTCAATAGGTGCTTATTTTCTGAACAATCCAAAATAAAAACAAAACATTTCCTTAGTGTTAAACCTAATGGCTACTACTCTGTGTCTAAATCCAATGGATAGCCCTTTTAAACTAAATTGACAGCATGTATATACAAAACTATAGTAAAATTTCTATAAACACCATGTGATAAAAGTTGTATACACTATAGGGGCATACATGTGCGCACATACACACACACACACACACACACACACACACACATATACACACAGAATGATTCTGCTATGAGTTGTGTCCTCTTAGACTCCTAGACTAGGGAGAAAATAAGGTATGACCAGGAAAACATCAAACTGTAGACAAAACTACATAGATAATTATATTCAGAAAAAGATTTCTCTGACTCTGTTCCCACTTACTTTATGGAGATGACAGCGTCCACCAACAATATCTCAACCAAGTCCAGAAAACTCCAGGAACTCTTTCAAACCTTTCCCGCACATCAGTCTCTGTGGGCGTTTTGTGGCAGGTATCAATGTCCTCATCTCTTCCCCCTGTGGTTTAGTGTGTGGAGTGACTACTAAGGTACTGATACCTGGGAGAGGTGTTGGCTCCACGGTACCGCTGCCCAGGCCGCTGTCTGTGCCAAGGGAACCGGTGTCCACAATTGCTACCGATGTCTACGCCGAGGACACTCTCTGTGGGAGCCCTCAAAGTGTTAGCATGGTTCTCAATCCCACCAAGGTCAACGGCTAACAGGTGTGTTTCATTGCATACCTTCAAAGGCTTATAGTAATGCCAATAAAGTGTGTTTGCCTAAAGTGTTTCATTCATTACACGGAAACTTATTTCTCTGAGGCAAGGCATTAGTACTCTTAGTATACGTTGAAAGTTGAAAGGGAACTTGAATAATAAGTACTACACTAAATATTATTCCCCAACTGCCAGCTGTTTCTCTACCTCTGAAGCATATATTGGCATTAGCTACTTTTTCCTGGAGGTAAAATATTTTCTGGAATGATCTCTCTCTGTCTCTTGTCTCCGTCTCTCTTCCTGTATAAACATATACATATGTAGGTAAACACATATACGTTGAAAACATCACCCTTCTGAGCAAATGCAAAATACCTACATAACATGTCTGTGTCTCAGAATAAGTTTATCACGAGCTTGCCTTGCGGCACATATGCATGCACATATAACATATAATATGCATTTCAAATTAAAAAAAAAGACTGAATATTTAATGGTCTGTGAATGTGAACATGGGTGTTTGTGGGGAGGGCTCCGTCTTGTTTCTTGACTAGGTATCCATCAGGCTTCCTGCTCTCTCTCCACCTCAGGGCTTCTGCTGTGAGGACACTCGGAACTGCTCAGTCAGGAAAACATGTAAAACCACATGTCTTGCAAGCACCTGTTTAATTCAGTGGGCTTGTAATTATGAAGAAGAAACAATGCTTGTAATTGTCCCGAAGAAATATAATAATTTTTTCCATAAAAACTAAAGTTTAAATATTATTAACTTTTAAAGAAAAAATAGTAGGAAATGTGCTTTCTACTTGAGAATAACATGCTAGGGATGTTTAAATTGAAACAGAGATTATAAGACTGTAGTGGTATTTAAGAGATGCCTATAGAAGTCAGTATCATGATGTCACTGAGACACGATGTCACTGAGACTGGCTGCAGGTTACCTCAGGTGCTAGATAGTAGGTGAGATATCCTTAATTACCTCTGGCAAGGGTCTATGCATAAGGTAATTAGGCAATAGCAATCTATGAAACCCACACAGAAAGGGATAATATCAAGGTCAATATATGTGCAAAAATATCTATATCTATATCTATATCTATATCTATATCTATATCTATATCATCTATATCTATATCATCTATATCTATATCTATATCTATGTCTATATATCTATATATCTATATGTGTGTGTGTGCACATGTGTGTGTTTATGCACATAGGTGCGTATATGTGTGTATGGATGTATGTGTGTGCATATGTGTGTGTACATATGCGTGTATGTGTGTCTATGGATATATGTGTGTATGGGTGTGTTTGTATATGTGCGTTTATGTGTATGTGTGTGTGTACACATACATACAATTACAGGATACAAGACTGAGGGAAAATGAATAGGAAATTCATAATTGGTTCAGTTTGCTGGGTATCATTATAATCCTAGAGATTGCCTACAGTAAGTTTATCATCAAAGAGATACAACATCATAACTGAGACATAAAAACTGTTGCTTTACAGAGGGTTTAACTTTGGAACCTCTAAAATAAGGAAATCATAAAGATGAATCATTTTCTGCCCTCCTCAGAAAGCTGTTTAATGGAATCCTAGGTCTGCTCTTTTTACTGTCAGGTTGGAATATTTTGTGTTTTACTCTACTTAATATTTTGCTATATATACAATTAAATTTAATTATAAAAATAAATTTAATTACCAGAGATGCCTGATGATAAACATATCCGACTTGCTGGTCTCCTGTAATTCACCTCCGCACCACTCACTGAATAATTAATAGCATTGATTTTGTCACAACTTCTGGCTGCTCTGTGTGAAAATTAATTCCTTTTATGAGGAAGCTGCTGTTGGATAGCACAGCTGTCAGGAAGGTTCTAGCTGAGGTGTCAGCCAGTATGCTCCATTCAGGGCTTTTGCACTTTGACCCGGGTCACTGCTCCTGTCTCTGGTTGTGCCACGTGATCAGCTGTGATGAGGAAGTTTCACCCAGGAGGGCTGGGGCTCATTCCTGCTGAAAGCCAAGTAATTGCTCCCGGAGTAGTTTTAATGAACTGCTCAAAGTGTTCATCTCGATTCTGTCTCTGTCCATGCTTCTGACTATCAATTCTCCATAGCTAAAATAAAGACATGGAAAAAATACCAGTTTACTCCTGAGCCTACCAGTTTCCTCTTTGTAATTATTTTTACTAGGGTATTTAAACTTCAAATATCTTTTCATATTTCAGGATAAGAGAAATAGTTTATATTTTCATATACTTTTAATGTTTTGATTTTTTAAGATTAATTTTTAATTTACATATAATTCTTTTTGTGTGGGAGTGTAAAATTAAAACATAAATTGATATTGCTTTTGAGGGTACTTAAGTTGGACCTTGCACCAGTTAGTGAAAGATAACACCGTGCCCGCATGTGTCCTGAGAACACCACACACTTGCACTTACATTGTTTTGGGCTGAATTAGTGTGCAACCTCAGGATTTAATTTTATAGTCAATAGAAGCACACAGAAGCACATTTTAACTTTCAGAAGCCAGGCATACCCACTTCCTGTTTTGCTCCTGGATGTGGAAATAGGGCAGTGGCTACTTTCGCTCATTAGGGCAAACAGTCCATTTCTTATCTGACACAAAATAACTAGCTGTGATCCATAGACTCTGGCAGGAGATCTGCTTGGTAATCTGCTAGGTTGTACAGTTCTTCCTAAAATTATAGGTACGTGGATTAGTTTTGAGTTCACAGATTTTGCAAGTCTGAACAGTTTTTTCAAAAAAAAATTGGTGAAAATTTCTGAACTCTCTGAGATGCCTGCAACGATATCTGTAAGAATTATTCAGCTTATGATATGCCTCTTCTATTTTTTTTTCTGTTCACCGCTTTCACTCCTAGACTGATTAGGAGGTGTTATCATACTGTCAGCTCAAATTTGCCCCGTGGAGGCTGTCACACCTTACCAACATGGCCAGATGACTTACACCCTGCTGAAAGTTTAGGTTGGGGAGAGTCTCCCCTATAATACACATTTGGAACATGTAAAACAGGACAGAGACAGCCAAGGGGAAGGCCCAGGGAAACACAGTAGGTCTTTTCAAAATTGGTTATTCTGTGGAAATCATCAGTGTTCTTAGAGTCAGGAGGTGAGAGGATCAGTGCAGACTAACGCTCTGCTTTTAGGTATTTGTAAGGCTGCCCCGTGTGGAAAGTCTGCCAGTAAATACTCCAACATCCATCTGGTCTTGCTAGCTTCCTTTCCTCCTTTGGGAAAACCCAAGTAACGAGGTGCTCTTTAAAATTTCCTATCCCAGGGGCACCTGGGTGGCTCAGTCGGTTAAGCGTCCGACTTCGGCTCAGGTCATGATCTCACGGTCCGTGGGTTCGAGCCCCACGTTGGACTCTGTGCTGACCGCTCAGAGCCTGGAGCCTGATTCGGACTCTGTGTCTCCCTCTCTCTCTGACCCTCCCCCGTTCATGCTCTGTCTCTCTCTGTCTCAAAAATAACATTTAAAATAAAATAAAATAAAATAAAAATTTCCTATCCCAGGGGCACCTGGATGGCTCAGTTGGTCAAGCATCCAACTTTGGCTTGGGTCATGACCTTGTGGTTCATGAGTTTGAGCCATACGTTGGGCTCCCTGTTGTCAGTGCAGAGCCTGCTTCAGATCTCTCTCCCTCTCTCTGCCCCTCCCCATTCACACTCTCTCTCTTTCAAAAGTAAATAAACATTTTTTATAAAAAGGTAAGTTAAA
This sequence comes from Panthera uncia, assembly GCF_023721935.1. NCBI lineage: Eukaryota > Metazoa > Chordata > Mammalia > Carnivora > Felidae > Panthera > Panthera uncia. The sequence goes on from NC_064810.1 coordinate 19,157,198, forward strand.
CATAACCAAAATAAAACAATAAAATAAATAAAATTTCCTCTACCCTATAAGGCCCAATTCTCTAGGAGAGGCTACTTACACTTAAGAAAGTATACTTTTGAATCTTTTGAGGCTCTGACTCTGACATTGAACCCAACTACCCTACAGGCTATAGTGGAATCTCCGCTTTAGGTTAAGTTAATATTCTTAAGGTTGTTGTCTATTGCATCCATTTTCTTGTCTTTTTCTTAAATATTTTATTTATTTATATATTTATTGTTTATTTATTTTTGAGAGACGGGGTGGGGGGAGCTGAGAGAGAGAGAGACACAATCCGAAATAGGCTCCAGAATCTGAGTTGTCAGCACAGAGCCCTATGTGGGGCTTGAACCCATAAACCATGAGATCATGACCTGAGCTGAAGTCAGTTGCTTAACTGACTGAGCCATCCAGGAACCCCCGTCCTTAATATTTTATACTCCCACTCACTTCTCGAGATAATCCTAAACAGAGTACACACTTCAGTTCCCCTTTATCCATAGTCCAAGCAATAAAACATTTCTACTCATTCTCACACTTTGGCCCTGATTTCTGATTGCTCCAGGAAAGTTGAAAGACTTGAGCTCCCAGCTGATACAAAATAAATGTGTCAAAGGAAAAGAGATGCACTTAGTTGATTCAAGGCAACTGAAGAATGGAAGTAGAATTGATGGGAAAACATGGAAGATTTGGTTATATATCATTGAAACAGGAAATTCATATTTTGTTATTTTTAAGAAGCTGATTATGAAATTTTCTTAACATTAAGCATTGGAAATAAATGATCTAAGAAGAGGTTATATTATTTAGGCTCTGTTGGTTACAAATTAACAAATATTATTAAAACTGACTTAAGCAAAAAGGGACCTTTATAAGCATATAAAATTCATGGAGGGACTTATCAACAAAATTACAGGAAGGGGAAGGATGTGGGTGAACAGTCAGAAAAATGGCCGTTGGCTACTGGTGTCTTGCTGATGATAAAGAAGGCTCACATTAAGTAGCTGGTGAGGGAATAACTAAATAAATGAAGATGTGATAATATGCCAAAGCATGAGGTAGAAATCTCTCAACATCTGGCAATTCTTTCTCTTAGAATATTTGTTTCCTTTTGTCCTAACGCCCATTGGCTTCCTCTACATGGTGAGCAATATGGCAACATAGCTAACCAACCATAGAGCTCATATTTTTGCGATTCTCAGTTTATACCATTAAAGACAGGCTGCCATAATGCGTCTTCTGCTGACAAATTCAGAAATTCCAGGCAAGGGACAGAGTAGCTCTACATGAATTGCATATTTGTGTCTATCTAAATTCACTGTGTTTGTGGGATAGTAGTTTAATTTGTGTCAGGTGTACATTAGAAGAACAACTAATTGAGTTCAGTCACATAAGAACATGGCATCTCCTGCAGTGATTATGAGGTGCAGGATGGAGAAGAAATATGGGGGGGGTACTTTGTGCATTAAAGGGGTGGGAGTTCTGGCTTTCTCTTAAAAATAAGTAAAAATTAAAAAAATTATTTTTAAAAAAGGGGCACCTGGGTGGCCTAGTTAGTTAAGCGTCTGACTTCAGCTCAGGTCATGATCTCACAATTTGTGAGTTCAAGCCCCGTGTCGGGCTCTATGCTAACAGCTTGGAAACTGGAGCCTGCTTCAGATTGTCTGTCTGTCTCTCTCTCTCTCTTTGTCCTTCCACTGCTCACATTCTGTCTCTCTCTCAAATATAAATAAACATTAAAATATATAAAGGGATGAGAATTCTGGAAGATATTCTTTTTTTTTAAATATTTACTTATTTGTTTTGAGAGACAGAGAGAGTAAGAGCAGGGAAGGGCTGCACAGAAAGTCTCCAGGAAGGTTCCACATTGTCAGCATAGACCCCGAAGTGGGGCTCTATCCCATGAACCGTGAGATCATGACCTGAGCCAAAATCAAGAATTGGATGCTTAACCAACTGAGCCACCCAGGTTTCCCAGTTCTGGGAGAGATATTCTTAAAAGATGTTCATTTAACTGGATTATAGGAGATATATATATATATATATATATATATATATATATATATGATCACACATTATTGTAGAGAGGACCATGGTCATAAGCAAGTTTTCCTCACATTTCAGCTGTGATCCTCCTTTGGTTCTCCCACTTTTAACAGAAACCTGATTCTATAAGCCCATCTTATGGTTTCTTTTAAAAAAAAATTAATGTTTATTTAGTTTTGACAGAGAGAGAGACAGAGCATGAGCAGTGGAGGGGCAGAGAGAGAGGGAGACACAGAATCGGAAGCAGTCTCCAGGATCTGAGCTGTCAGCACAGAGCCTGATGCAGGGTTTGAACTCACAGACCGCAAGATCATGACCTGAGCCTAAGTCAGATGCTCAACCGACTGAGCCACACAGGAACCCCAATATAAGCCCATCTCATGGTTTCTATGGATTTGTTGAAGTGGCCAAGGTAATAAACTAGTTATCGGAGATAAATGTTTCTCCCTGATTTGGAGCCATGAATAACTGTTGACTATAATAGTTTCAAACGTTTCCTAGATAAACTAAATCCTAGAAATAAGATCTAAATTTTTCTCTTACCTAATTAGAGTGTGAGAATGGCTGGAGAATCCCACCCATCTAAGTGATTCATACTGGAAAGGCCCATTTAGCCTCCGCCTTCCCAAGACTGACACAGATATTTTCTAAATTTGGACAGTGGATCTTAGAATTCATTCTTCATAGTGCATTTCCACATTTTCTGTATTCCTCAAAAAAACATAGGATTGGAGCCTTCCCTCATTAAGAGAGAGACAGAGTACTCTTAAACTTTGGCACATTGTCCCATATTCCTTCATTTAGTTATTCATTCGTCAACCATTTAATGTGAGCTTTCTTCATCATAAAACACTTAATATCTAATATAAATTAAATATTCAAGATAAAGACTTTCATGTAATGCATTTGAGACACACTGTTATAAAATGATCATCAGTATTTATGCTTGTGTAAATTATTCAAAGATAATTTAAAAATGTTTACCATTTTAAGTCTGTTCTTTAATATTATATAGATAATTAAATAATATAACCAGAATTTCATCTATAGAATTTAGGGAATACATCTCCTAAATCAGTGAACTTTTCAAGACTTGCAGCCATCCATGGTCTTAAATGCACATCTGGAAGGCAGGAGTGTATTTTCTTTCTTTTGTTCTGAGTTCACCTCCTCAGTCCCAGAATCAAGAGCTGTTCTTCATAGGCCGTTGCTGTGGGCAATCCAACCCACGGTATTTCAGCTCTACAGATGTACTCCTCTCTGTTGATGGTGGAAAAGGAGTAAGAATTTTAGGTTGAAAAAGAGTACACTACAGAGACTTAACAGTTGAGCACAGACTTATGAATATTGGTGCATGGCTTGGTCTTAAAGATAGTTAACCATTGCTGATGATGTTTCTTGTAACAGAACTGAACCTGCCCATCCTACAAAAGTTGTATTAAAAACCAAAGCCAAAGCACACTGGGGTAGCTCAATGAAGGTGAGTGTCAGATTTTGGCTCAGGTCGTGATCTCATGGTTCCTAAGTTTGAGCCTCACATCGCGCTTGCTGCTGTCAGTGCAAAGCCTGCTTCAGACCCTCTGTCCCCCTTTCTCTGTCCTTTCCCCACTCATGTTCTCTCAAACATAAATAAAATTAAAAAAAAAAAGACAGCTTCTGCAATGGTTTGAAGCTTCTGAGTCAAACTTAGAGGGTTACAAAATCATCATGCTACTAAATAACTTCCATTCTAATCAATTTTAAGCCTAGTATCAGGTTAAGTAAAAATGTGAACTTCCCCCAATGTACTCTTCAAGTATTTGATTTGCATTCTTATTTTACTGCTTATTTCATTCATCCATGGCTGTGTAGTCGGAATCTCAGCGTAAATATATTTCCCTTTTTTTTTTTTTCTTTCTGTTCTAGTAAGAAAAATTCCAGATGGCTTCTTGGATCATTGTTAGCTCAGAAGGGAGCTAACCTTTTAGAAATCACAAATGTTTCACTCCATGAATAATTGGAGATGTGTGTGGATGTCAAATTAACTACACTAATGAAAGAGTTTAGGTATTTCAGATGATGGGGGAAATGGAGTTTATTTGATCAGACATTTGGTGTTGTCAACATTGAAAAGGAATGTTATCTGGAAGCAGGAGGTTTGACTTCAGGTCCACAGTGTTTTTAAATAAGAGTTTTCCTACTTTTGAACTTGACATTTTGGGCCAGGGAAGTCTTTGTTTTCAGAGGCTATCTGTGTATTTCCTGTTTAGTGGCATCCTAGGGTGTACACACCAAATGCCAGTGGTAGCCCCTTGCCCCACTGTTAAAAAGTTTCCAGACATTACCAAATATTTCCTGAGGGAGAAAAATCATCCCTGATTGACTATCATTAGTTTAAACCAAACTTGGTGCAGGAGACCTGGTGATGACTCATGATTTGGGGAATAACTACACAGGACAGAAAACAATCAGATCATTGAAGCTGTGCCCCAGGAAACATTCTAATAACATAAGTGCTTGGTGAGTGTCATCAATCTCCTTCAAATATTCATGGCAGCCAGCTCAGGGATCTGTACCAGCAGTAGACCAGTTGTCAGAATCTGCATTATGTGGCAAATTGAAGCAATGGTAACATTGACTGATGAGACTCCAGAGTCTTCTCAACAAGAACGTGGAGGTCAGCCTAGTTTTCACCTGGTGGAGGCTCTCTTTCAGAGATCCCTTTCAGAGATCGTGCAAAATGATGCAGATAGAGTATTTGCAATAATAATAATTAAAAAAAAGTATGTTTATTTGGCTTTTTGAGTTTATGCATCTAATTTATCCCAGTTATGCTTTGAGATCTCTATCTTAAGAGTCATGAATATCATGTCATTTTTTAGCCATTGTCTGAAAGTTATTTAGTCTGTGACTATAACATTGGTGGATGATATTCACAAATGATTACATTTACTCCCTAGCTAAATTCTAGAATATTCCAACCTCAATAGCTTATAAACAAAACAGTTATATTTAGACAAATGACAATAACATCAAAGAAATCTGATGAAGGTATAAAATTTAATGATTTAATAACAGTTTAGATCTAAATGAATTTAAAATAATTTTCTGAAGGCTGCAACAGAGGATAGTGGGGCCTGAAAATGGTCAGAACACAAAATTTCATAACAGAGAGTTGAGCTCAGTTCTTCTGTATAAAATCCTACTTGGCCCAAATAAGTCATTCTCTGACCCCTCTTATCTACTTTCTTCTCAAGCTACAGAAGAAATTGAACAATGCCCAACTCTTGAACTGTAGCTCAGAGATGGGAAGGGTTTCACATCAATTAATTAGGGGTAAATTGAGACAGATGATAGATAGATAGATAGATAGATAGATACCCAAGTATACATGAATAGAATGAAAAGAAAAAGAGGGAAATTACAGAAAAAGAAAATTAAAAACAAATATCTACAAAGGTTTATTTTAAAAGGAGCATAGCAATTAATAACCTCAAAAATATTAAAAAAAGCATAATTCAAATAATACTTTTACATAAAATGAAAGACCAGACTAGTGGACTTAGTTTAGGTATTTCTACAATGTACTTTATAAGAGTAACCCAATATTAGGATGACCCCCTCCTGGGCATAGAAAACCATTGACTTACCTCACAGGGACAGAATTCTTATGGTGAAGTTTATTGCATATCCAAGAGCAATTGATAAGTAGGTGATACATGGATGATGATAGATAGATAGATACATACATACATACATACATACATACATAGATGTACCCTTGGGGAGAATAAATGAAGGTGGAAGAAAGATACCACGAGTATCAAGCTAATGGTCACTCTTTCACCTAGAGGGAAGCCTTAGGAGTCAGTGAATAAGTAACCACTTCTCAGTTCTCCCACTGCCCCTCCACACTCCAACCCTCAACCTAACCATACTGGAAGCCTGGGAAAGGGGCACTCTTGGGCAAGCGACTTGGAAGGAGAAAACCATCTTGCCTCGAAGACCTGTGAGAGGTCTAAGCAGGGGTCCTTAAGTGTAGAAGATAATGTATCAGACTAGGTAAAAGCAGTTTTAACAGTAACTATCATGTAAAATTGAGATGAATCAACATTCCTTTGCCTAAACTAACTCAGCCTTCCTGCACTGGGATGTATACTTTTTACTAGACTGATTCTGGTTACTCTGGTTTATGACCACAAAAACTCAGGTGTATTTAGAAAACTCAGGAGAGGAGTATTTATTGAATGATTGACTGCAAAATTACTATTGCTAAATTAACTAAATATAAAGCCTTTTAAAATTTAATTTTAAATCCAAGTTTAGAATTTTATATATATTTTTAAGAAGTGAGAATTTCTCACCCTGACCTTATGGTTCAGATAACACCATTTATACATTTGCTAGAGATAACCGGATTACATGTCAAGTTTAAAATTCTTTCCAGGTGGAACCTATAAACTATATCTTAGTATACTCATATTCCCTATACATAAGACCAATGTTTTGAATCTTTTATAAGTAGAGAATATGAAGTTTTGGGGACAATGATGCTAACATGTGGTTTATCAGTCTAGTTCATCATAGGATGAATGTTGGACGTTTCAAAATTTTGTGTTTATGCACAAATGCACTGTGCTTATATTTGGCAACAGCTAAAAGGTATGTGTCGTTTCACATTTTCAGGGGCTCTGGATCGCTTCTCAGCGGTGGCTTGTGCATCCGCAGCTGATGGATGCTGAGAATCAGTGACATTTTGATTAATGATGCTGCCTCTGCAGATAAACTGCAATTCTATTTATTAACTGTGCATCCTTAGAAACGTTTTGTAACTTCTCTGTTCCTCAGTTTTCGCACTAGTGAAATTGTAGTTGTAGCATAATCTTCACTGACATGACAAGACTGATACAAAGAAAAAATTAATACATGTAAAAACGTGTGAATAGCACTTGAGATACAGTAAGCACTCAAAAACTAGTAGCTATTGTGTTAGGGATGAATCTACTGATGATCAGAGAAGAGGAGAGAAAGAACATAGGTCTTCTGTGTACTCTGATAATGTTCTTACAACGGGCAGTGTGGATACTTTTCCAATCATAAACGACTTTGTGGCTATGGATCAATAGCATTCTGTCAGTTGCTTGAAACTTCACTGTAAATACAAAGAGATTTACTGCTTTCAGGTGAAACAGTAATTCAAAGAAATGGATTGCTGAATACTTTGTGGGTACTTCTTGACACGTATGAGAATAACCTCTGTCATGGGAAAAGTACCCACTTTTACCTAAATAAACGTCTCAGCTTCTGAGGATTTCCAGCAAACAATATAAAGTGCCTTTCAAAATTGGGATGAGAAGAATAGGTGTGGATTTAAGCATCTTGGATTAATACAGTTGGGAAAATATATAAATACATCTAACTTTTCCCATAGAGAAGTAGATTTCAGAATATTTGTCAAGTGCATTTGTCCATTGAAAGACTGTTCTAGGTTTATGAGACAATTTTAAGGACAAAGAACATTATAATATTACTTTTAATTTTTTTTTTGCATCTTATTTATTTATTTTGAGAGAGAGAGAGAGAGAGTGCATATGAGTAGGGGAGGGACAGGGAGAGGGAGAGAGAGAATCCCAAGCAAGCTCTGCACCACCAGCATGGAGCCCAATGCAGGGCTCGAACTCACAAACCACAAGATCATGACCTGAGGCAAAATCAAGAGTCAGATGCTTAACCCCCTAAGCCACCCAGGTGCCCCTGTATGGCATTACTTTTAAATTTTTTACTTGAGTGGTGAGAAAACTTGTAGCTCCAAAAGTTTAATATATATCAACTATAGCTGGTCCTTAACTTATAATGATTTGACTTTATGATCCTGTTAAAGTGATACATATTCAGTAGACACCACACTTCGAATTTTGAATTTGGATCTTTATCTGGGCTAGTTATATGCAGAACAATCATCTCTCATGATTCCAGGCAGTGGCAGCGAGGTGAGGCTCTCAGTCCGCCACGGGATCACCAGGATCAACCAGTGATGGATACACTGACCACCATTCTGTACCCATACAGCCGTCTCATTTTTCACTTTCAACACTTCATTATAAAATAGGCTTTGTGTGAGATGATTTTGCCTAACTGAGAACTGTGTTCTCAGCACATCGAAGGCAGGCTAGGCTAAGCTATGGTGTTTGGTCGGGTAGGTGTATTAAATGCATTTTTGACTTACAATATTTTCAACTTACGATGGGTTTATGGGGATATAACTCCATCATAAGCCGAGAAAGATCTGTAGTGGAAAATGTCGAAGAAAATTTCACATCATTGTTGAATCACTCTCCTAGGGCTGTTGTAACACATTACCACAAACTGGGTGGTTCAATACAACAGAAATGTTTTTTAAGTTTATTTATTTATTTTGAGAGAGACAGAAACAACATGAGTGGGAAAGGGACAGAGAAAGAGGGAGACAGAGAATCTCAAGTAGGCTCCACACTGTCAGTACAGAGCCAGACGTGGGGTTTGAAATCACAAACCATGAGATCATGACCTGAGCCTAAATCAAGAGTCGATCACTTAATTAATTGAACCCCCAGGTGCCCTAACAATTTTCTTGAATTTTAACATTCGCTGGGACAACCACAGCAGCAAATATTTTGTTACCAACTTTGTTATTACAGTATGTGACTAAACTCTTAGGAGATGGCATTTTATACTTGTAAACATTCTGTTGAACCATCCTTTGGGGTATCAGGTACATCCAAACCAGATTCTAGATAATCAAGAATGAGAACATCAGACAGTCAGCCTGGAAGTCTAAGATCAGGGTGCCAACATGGCTGAATTCTTGGTGAGGGTGCTTTTCCTATTTTACAGATGACTGCCTTCTTGCCCTAGCCTCACATGGAGAAAGAGAGAGAGAGCTTTAATCTCTTTATGTTCTTAAAAAGGCACTAATCCCATAAAGAGACCCCACTCTCATGAACTCATTAAACCTGATTACTTCCCAAAGGCCAACCTACATATGCCATCGTATTGGAGGTTAGGATTTCAACATATGGATTTTGGAGAGACACAAATCTTTAGTCCATAGCAAGTGACAAGCAATTATCCTTAAAATGTCTGGGGGTGCCTGGGTTGCTCAGTCGGTTAAGCATCTGATTCTTGATCTTGGCTCAGGTTGTGATCTCATGGTTCGTAGTTTCGAGACCCATCTAGGACTCTGCACTAACAGCATGGAGCCTGCTTGAAATTCTCTCCCCCTCTGTCTCTGCCATTACCCCTCTCGTCCTCTCTCTCTCTCTCAAAAATAAATAAATAAGCTCAAAAAATTTAAAGTATCTGATTAAAGAGAATGTATTTTACCACAGATCACTTAGAGTATGGTGTTAGCATCAAAGATATTTAAGGTTCATTCTTGAACAATTCAATATCAGCATCCACTTTGCATCATTTCTTGAGTAACAATACAAACGTAGACTGATTTTTTTTTTCAATTTCTCTGGAGAGATTAATGAGTCATAAGGAATTATCGGATTAATAACAACTGTATTCTTAACATTATGAGAATTAAAATATTCAAAATTTGTTTTTCTATCACAAGAGGGTATGCTTAATAATTATCAAAATGGAAAATTGAAATGGCACTCTTTAGTTCATCATAAAAATGTAATATTATTCAAGGGATAAAACCTTAATAAGTGTATTTTTCAGTGTAGCACATGAAAATTTGAAAAAAAAATTCTCTTTTCCATAATGAGAGGGCTTTGATTTAGCCCATGTCAGTAGTTTTTGAGGCTAGTAGCTATGTAATGTAAAATAATTACAGAAGATAACTGAGAGGGTAACTATTATAATTTTTCAAATGAATTTGGTAATTTAATAAGGGGTAAATGTCTAGTTCTTAACAATTATCTTAAAATAGGTAATAACGATGGAGTTCTTCATAATTCTTCACAAACACCCAGCCAACATTTGCCAATTTATTTAATTTGCTTAGTGGAATTTAGATGACCTTCATAAAATATCCTATAGACTTATCTAGTCACGTTTAAATAAGAAGCTTAATCAGTTGTATTACAAAGGAAAATGAGTTTCCTTTTACAGAATTTCCCTAGATTAGAAGAGGTAAATAGATATTATAAAATGTGCAGAGGAGTATTAAAGCTCCTTATTCATATAGGGCATATTTTCTGCTACTTTGATTCATTTTGAGAAAGGAAGCTATAAATCATTAGATACATAATAAACCACAGAATTTTCGCTTTAGATGATTCTGAAGTTTTAAAGTTACTTAACAAAAAATATCATGCATGTAAATGTGTATATATGTACATAAATATAAACAATGTATATACTGCATATATGTCATGTTAATATATACATTTATGCATACATGTAAAAATCTACAAAATCAAAATAAATTCATTAGTTGTTGCTTTGCAGTTTTTCGTGAAGGAATAGATGAAAGACGAGAAGACTGGAAATGTCATTATAGTCTGTCTCAAACATCTTTCATCTCTAAAACATAAACCATGCTTAATCATCAAGGACAGAGAACTTCATCAAGGATAGAGAAGTGTAATTATGCTACATTTCCAGGTATTTTAGGATTAACAACATGGTGAGAGTGCCTTCGTGTGATATTCACACATGAAAGGTGAAAAATATCAGGTTGAGTTATTACAATTATAGCAACAGTCTGTCATTGCTTCATAAAATATAACCCAACATCTTACGCTTAAATAAGATTAGTTAAGAATTTGTTTGTGCATGGAACATAAAATTGGCTAAGGTTCTGCTTTAGTTCATAGAATATTAGGTAGTTCAATTCAAACTTTTCACTAAGAAGAACTACAAATTTTGACAAAATAAACAAGGCCTCTTATTGGTGGCTTAAGAGATAGAACAAATACCAGGAAAAATTCTAGCACTCAAAGCTGATTGTGCTGAAAGGTCATTTTCTGACAGAAGAACTGCCACAAAAATTACCTTGTTAGGCTTTGGAAAACCATATCCAAGATAAGGGCACAGCTAAAGGAAGAAATTATGACAAACTATCACTAACTTAAACATTTGTCCCTAAAGACTATACACTAAGATAAAGATGAATGAAAAGTTAAATAGGGGTGCCTGCGTGGCTCAGTTGGTTAAGCGTCTGTCTCTTGGTTTCCCCTCAGGTTATGATCTCACTGTTCGTAGGTTTGAACCCCACATCAGTCTCTGTGCTGCCAGTGCAGAGCCTGCTTGGGATTCTGTTTCCCTCTGGCCCTCCCCTGATTGCGCTCTCTCTCTCTCTGTCTCTCTCTCTCTCTCTCTCTCTCTCTCTCAAAAATAAATAAATACACATTAAAAAATTTTAAATAGCTCTAAAGTGCAGACCTATTGCCCTGTGATGGATCACCCGAGTGATTTGGATAACTTCAACTATTTTTCAAGTGGAAAAATGTAGTTCTAGACTAATGAACATCCCAGATAATCTCTGGAGGAAGAATTCTTTTCCTTCATAGGTTAAAGTATGTCATTCTATCTTCAACTAAAGAAAGGTAAATTGGAAAGTGCAATAAACTGTTTCTGTAACATTATTTCTGATGTCTGGAAGCCTGAAGGGGGTAAAAAGGTGAAACCATGTAGGGACATGTGTTACTGTGATTTATATTTTAGGCCTTTGTGAGTCAAGATCTTCTTTTGGTAAGAAATTGCTTTTGCTGCCATGTAGGCAGAACATTGTCAAGGGCCTGAAATTCTGTAAAAATATTCAGGTGATACTGGTTGTTGGCCAAAGTATCCAGTGCTAAGATGACTGCTTGAAGTTTGGCCAAGTGTGTTGACCCTTTGGTCCTGTCCTTTTTCAGGGATGTCCTAGTTAAGGGATGGAAAACAGCCACTCTTCACTGAGTTTGTCATGTGTGACAGTGGTGATACCACGTGTAAAGTGTATGAACTTCCATTTCTTTTTAGTCAGTTGATCTCAGATTCTCCCTTGGTGGTCAGGGGTTCTGGGAGAGGGATGAGGTCCTCCAGCCCTGTGGCATATGTAAGACCCTGAGAATAGGTGTGGCCATCCCTTCCTACATATGGGATATGCCAGAGAGCCTAGGTTTGGTCCATCCTCTAACAAAGAGTCTTTAGTGGCTATGCAAGAGCTTGTGAACTTTTGAGGTGGTGCTTCCATGACCCAAGGTATAATGAACATGTGTGTATGTAAGACACAGGCCCCAGGGCCTGTGAAAACCTCTGTTCCCGGGAGTACCTGGTTTGTGGCAAGCAATTATTGTTCTGATGCCATAAAGATAGGGACAAGAGAGGCAATGTCTTGCAGTACAAGTCTGTAGACAATGTGAGGCCATCATGGTGATCCAGACACTCCAGGAGGTATGAGGACGCTGCTAGAGTTTCTACAGTGAAAAGTCTTGGGGAACACTAATATTTGTGCCTATTGTATTGCAATTTGGACAGATTCTAGAGACTTTTGTTGAAAGGCACTAGTTAGCTTAAGTACAATCTTTAATGAGGAACCTCTGTTGCATCCAGAACCCCCCAAAAGCCTACAAGATGTTGGGATTATTTTAATACCATTGGTGTCGAGAAGGTTGATGGTTGTTTCTTGACAGTATCAGAATGAAGCAGCTCTTGGTTTATCAAATAATTTTCAGAAATTAAACTGAGGTAATAAGTCCTTGAACTATATGAGTGATGGCCCTTCCCCTTTTTTGTGAGCTTTTTTCTATTTGTATATCTCAGATAATTATACCAAATGAATCTCTTGAGATGAGGACATCAATACAATGCTATATCTGAGCCCTTGGAGAAAATTGGATGCTATTAAGATCTTGTCTGCAAAGATTATATGTACTTTCAAGGCAGTTAAGATAACCCATGAGTAGCCAAATAAATGTCTCTTTGGAGGTGAAGGCAAATTACAGCTGAGAGGCGGTTGAAATGGCACTGAATAGAATATATTAGTCAAATCTGTAACAGGAAGATGTTTGCTTGTGGCTGATTGGATAGTCAGTAATTTCAATAATATTTGGTATAGGGCCCCAGTGGATGGAGCCATAGCATTAAAGCTATGGTAATTGACTGAGATGGCATTCATTTTTTTCCAAGTTTGAAAACAAGCAAAATTGTAATGTTAAATGGAGAAGCAGTGGAGGATAATCACCACTTCTCCAAATAGTTCTTATATAATGGGTTTCAATATTTGAAAGTCCTGTTTTAATTTACATTGGCCATGTTAACTATTTAACAGAGTGGGAGGCACAAGCAAATTGTCAATTTGCAAGTGCCAAAGATTTAATTTAATTTTAATTTATTACACACTGTGTCAAGAGCATCCATGCCCACTCTGAGGTATTTTAAGGCAATGGGTGCGATAATCATGAGGAATTTAAGCAATGCAATAATTTCTGTAGTTAAAGTGAAGTATACTTGTTTGTCCTATATTTCATGTTTAAGAACTTCCCTAAGATTATAGGACAAACATTTTCTTTCAATTTAGTGGGATCCCCAAGATATAACTATAATTTGAACTAGCATTAAGGCTAAGGAGTTTTGTCAATTGATGTGTCAGCGTATGAAGTTAATTCAAATCTTTTGTTATAGATGTACAAAATCCTTTCATCTTTTTGTTGTATAAATTCTTGTAGTAAATCATGGGTATCCAGTTGGGTCAAATTTCAGACATCTGTTTTAGTGATTTGTTTACTCCTCCTGTCTCCAAGCTTCATTTTCCTTCCTTTTCTCCCTGGTTAGTTGATGCACATTGGTGTAGAGGGTTCTCTACCTGGCTCCTGTTTCTAGGAGGTTCTGCCTTTCAAAGAGCCTCAGAACAATATGGCTACAGTTATAGGCCTCACTCATCACAGTGCTTACTTTACAGGGAATAAAGACGTGAGCCATAGGGGCTGTACCACAGAGATGCCATGGGTGTGTTTTCCTACAATCCTGAGACTCAGATCTTGTTTTGACAAAGCAATAAGCAGAAGCAGCAGCACAAGCATTTTACAAGACTGCTTTTCAAATGGTTACTGCTCTTCTTCCACATGTGTGACCAGCCAGCAGTCTATCACATGGGCTATAAGTCTTTCCCCTGACCCTAGTGTCCATTAGGACCATACTGGACTCAAGACACCTGATTCATTCCATTATATTTCATTGTTCCATTATATTCCTCAGCTGAAATATAAGACCTGAGCCACTTTTAGGAGGCTCTAATTCTCTACTCCTGTTTCTAAGGGCTAATTATTGAAACTTCTGACTTAGGTCATTTAAATCTGCAACAGAGGCTTGGTAGAACTTATCCAATGTGCATAAGGCAGTAGGGCTCAAGGTGCAAGTTACCCAGAAAACAGCAGCTCAGTGTGCATGTTCAGCAGCAGACAGCAGATCCGGTTAGCAAGTCAAAGCGACGGAAGAAAGACCCCTGTCATGGTCATCATCTACACATCCTGCTCACAGTATCAGTCTTTTAGATCATCCTGAACACACAGTACAGCCCCTCTGCCCAACGTTTGTTTCAGATATCAAGGTTGATGATGCCACAAACACACATCAAGTGAATATGAAAGGTGTTATTTACATAATGAGGCTTTCAAAGGACCACGAGACAGTCCTCTCAAGTTGATCTGAAAATGGCTTGATAAAAATAAATAAATAAATAAATAAATAAATAAAAGTAGACCGGCTTGGGATTTTTATGGATGTAATGGGATGGGGTAGGGGTGAAGGTGTCCACACATGGACAGGGTCTTGCATGGTGTAAACTCTCATCAGCACCAAACGAGGGAGCATCTGAGACTTCTCATCAGCTTTCCCTGTTGTGGGCAGACAGGGAAGAGGTGGAGGTGAGGTGTGAAATCTGTCGGGAGTTCCAACGTAACCAATGGAGTCAGATCTGGTATGGCACGAGCTCTGTGTCTGCCCAGCAAGTGGGGCCCCCAGGGAGCTGCCAGAGTGGTCAGGGAGTGACAATATTCTGAGGACAGGGCTTTGAAGGAGCTCCAGACCAGCTTTCAAGCTGCCCCTAGGGTGCTGGTTTTTCCAGCTGCTGTGTTTGAGGTGCTGCTGGAGGGGGGACCTCCAGCATGGATGGAAATAAGGGAAACGGACACCACAAACCTGACTGTTCTTACCATTAGTCTATTGTTTTTCTCGTATAAACACTCCTTGGGTGTTTACAAGTTTGGGGTCATTTCCAGATGCCTGAAAATGTTGATTTTGAAGTTTTTGTCTGGGTTTAACTTTGTTTTTGTGGAAAGGTGGATTTTTGGAGCTTCTTATTTAGCCATTTCAGATTTGTTTTTCTCTTAATCCTTTCTTAACACAGTTGGATGAAAGCATGATTCTTGCTTTAATCTTCTGAACTTTGAAACATTAGGGGTCGAGTTTGATGCAAATTTATGAGACCAAGAATGTTTAGAAATCTTAGAAGACAATAATACATACTATTAGATCCTTCATAAGATATTATCTTTGCTTTTTAAATATATTTTTTGATGTTTATTTATTTCTGAGAGAGACAGAGTGTGAGCAGGAGAGAGGCAGAGAGAGAGACACAGAATCCGAAGTAGGCTCCAGGCTGCAATCTGTCAGCACAGAGTGGGATGCAGGACCGAACTCACAGACCATGAGATCATGACCTGAGACAAAGTCAGAAGCTTAACTGACTGAGCCACCCAGGTGCCCCAATTTTTTAAGCTTCTTTATTTTTAGAGACACAGAGATAGCACAAGCAGGGGAGGAGCAGAGATGGGGGTGGGGGGTAGAGAATCCCAAGCAGGCTATGCATTGCCAGCACAGAATCCTTTGCGGGTCTTGAACTCACCAACTGCAAGATCATGACCTGAGCTGAAACCAGGAGTCAGATGCTTAACCGACTGAGCCACCCAGGCACACCATTATCTTAGCTTTTTTAAATTCTGAGGTATTAAAATTAAAATAAGCAATTTAAGATTATTAATGACACCCCAGAAATTAATTGTTACTTTTTCCCCACTGAATATCCATCATTTACCAAGAATAAATTCCCCTACTCTTCAGTATTATTTGTGCCTGAGGATGTACTACAAAGACAAAATAACATACACTATTTTATTTATATATGCACATCAGATAGTCGGTTTCCAACAAAAATTCAGCATCATTTTTTTTTTTTCAGAAAAGCTGTATGTGAAATGAATTGACTTCATTTGGAATTGTTTTATTTTTCTTTTCCCTACAGGTATTTATATTAAATGCATTTTCATTTATTTCTTCTAGTAGAAATAGAAATTCAATACAAATGCAGAAAAATACATGATCTGGTATGCTATTTGACACTTCTGAACTTGTTAAATATTCCTGTTAATACATAGAAAATGATGTATTAGCATTATTAGCATTTTGATCTTCTTTCTTCTAAGCCTTTAGCTTTTATCCACTGGCAAAAAGTACTACTGAGAAAAAATATGCTCCTCTACATATGTTAATACCTTTTTATTTGGAGCCTGGACTTTTTTATAACCAATCCCCCCAACTGTTTATATCAGTTCCCATGTGCTCAAAATCAGTGGCTTCCTGACCCTTGATTCTGCATCTTTGTGGGTGTTTATTAACCCATCCATGAACCTTGACCTCTTAACTTTCAGCTCAAAGTTATGACTGAACTGGCATTTGCCTAGGGTGCCTGACAGATTATATGTAAAATGAGGTAGATAAAAGGAGGAGGAATTCTACAAAAATCCTCTCGCAGAGATCCAGGTTGTCTCCTCTTCTAGAATCATCACCATGCACATAAAATGGCAATCGTGACATGGACAGATGAGCTTGTTAATACACTTGAATCTTTCTCTGGGCAAGGGCAATGATAGTCTCTTGAACAGTTAGTTTGGGGAACATTATCCCTGAGTAATTTTTCGAAAACACTGAAATAATTGTTGCAGGCATGATTGAGCAAGTTAAGGACTGTGGTCACCTGGGATCAGAGACACACTGTATTTCATGATGTCAGAGGAGTGTCATTGCCAGTAGAGGGACGTGAGTGATATCTGGAAACACTGGGTTGTGCTACGTTTACTCAGTGTTGCCTTAGTAAACACTAATGTTTACAGTCAAAGCTACTATTTTTTTTTTTCTTACTGGGCACATTTTTAAAGGAAGGCAAAGAAGAAAATGGTCATTTATTTTCTCTGATTTTTAAATTAATTTTCAACATTAACAAGTTATTTAATAATTAATATGCAATATCTTGGTTGACAATTTGTAAAGCAAAACTCTGAGCTGAACATCTTTTTCCAAATAATTTCCTTAATGGAATATAGGCTAAATTTGTTTAAACCCTCTGATTGATCACATAGGAGAGTTCAATAAATAGTTTTAATTGAATATTAGCATTCAATTATTCAAACGTTAGCATATTTGGCACAGACTTGAGCTCTCTTAGAATCATAGCAAATAGGGGCACCTGGGTGGTGCAGTCAGTTAAGCCTCTGACTTTCAATTTCAGCTCAGGTCATGATCTTCTGGTTCAAGAGAGAGCCCCACTCTGCGCTGCACTGGGCTCTGCGCTGACAACAGGGAGTCGGCTTGGGATTCTGTCTCCCTCTCTCTCTGCCCCTCCCCACCTTGCTCTGTATCAAAATAAATAAAAATAAAGTTAAAAAAGAGAATCATAGCTAATATTTCAGGGAAGGTTAATAGAAATTCATTAACCAAACTTCCTATTTTTTCAGAATATAAAACTTTTCATGACATAGAGCTTTTCCAAAACACTCTTAAGGAAGGTGGGAACTGGGATTCAAGTTTTTGTCTGCTAATATAAGGCTGAATTCTTGTTCTCAGTTCTTTCCAGATCCATGTTTTTGCTGCATTGGTTCCATATTAGTAAATGAGATTCTTTAACTTGTTTTGACAAAGTTTATGTGCATTGGAATACATTTATATATATTGTTGGTGATTTTCTTCACTATCAATTTTTAGTTTTTCTTTTTGCTTCTATATATTTAAGTATTCTTTCCTGTTGCTACTCATTTTATAGCAAAATCTGTGGTCCTAGAAAATGGTTTTGGCAACAAGTATTCATAAATTAAGTTTTACTTCAAATGAAATGCACCTATGAGATCTTGATTACTATGTGTATAGAAAATGAACAGTCCATGAATTATATTTGTCCTTCCTGAACCCCTAAAAGTTAAAACACTTTTAATAAAATCAAATGATATTTTCCACTCCTTCATAAGACACAATCTCACTTGGAACTTCTCTACGTGGAAGAACTTTGGGGGAGAGGAGTGGAAAAAATTCTCCATAGCAGATGCTGTTGGTGATCTGCCTGTGACTTGAGAGTTTTGCTCGATAAATGCACCTCTGGTTTCCTACTGTGGTTTCTCTGACCATCAAGCGTAATGTGCGAAAAGGACAGAGTTTCTGCAGAAATGAAGCCTGCTGCAGTGAATCCTTAACAACAGGAAAAAGGGTTGGTGAATAAATACACCAGCTTCCTGTTCCCTCCGGAGGGCAACTCAGGAGCAGGCTCCATATAGTGTCCCAGCCATCTCAAGTCACATTGAGTCCCAGTTGCCTACCTTGGTGATTTGATTTTTGACATGCCCTGTCTTGTCTTTCTTCC
Source organism: Panthera uncia (assembly GCF_023721935.1). Lineage (NCBI taxonomy): Eukaryota > Metazoa > Chordata > Mammalia > Carnivora > Felidae > Panthera > Panthera uncia. Next base: position 19,175,844 of record NC_064810.1, read on the forward strand.
TTCTCTCTCTCCTACTTCCCTATCAATTTTTCCTAAAATCACACCCAAATAAAGCAGTCTGTGGAAGTTCTACAAAAACATTCTCACAATAGTCTGACTTATATTCTTAGTATGTAAAGATATTTCTATTAGAACTCTTGAATATAAGGGCAAACCAGTCAGACGTTTTCCCTACCTAAGTCATGAGTCAATGATTAAAATAAGATGGTAGCAATCAGGAGATGAAAACTAAAATACATTGTTATTATTGATACAGATGATATAAGAGAACATAGGTTGTATTTGAGTGCAGGGAAGTTTCTTAAACTCCAAACCCAGTATTATAGAATGTGTTCACCCCATCTCAGGCATATGTTGGCCACCATAGCCAATCTGTCCTCTCCACCCCCAGCTTGCTCCTTTGCCCCTTCCACTCTGAGGGTTAGGAACTCCTGCAGGCCAATTGGAAGCAGGGATTATCCCATGAGGAAGAGAAAGGGACTGAATTGACCATGTCCAGTTTATTCTTCCTCAATTTACCAGCACGAATTCACCCTTCCCCTTTATGGGCAGGAATGAGTGAAGAGAAGGAGTGAGGCCTCTAGTGTTATTAGGGGAGTTTCTGCTGTACGGAAGGAAAAAATAAATCATGAGTAGAATGGAATCGTTCCTTTGCCCTCCAAAATTGCCCAATCAAGTCTCACAGTGGGTCCTTCTGTAATCATATAGACTCAGGCCAAGGGAATATATTGTCTCAGCTTTTGATTTCCTTTTGCTTTTTAGGTGCAAACAATTACAAATACTTCGCTTTATCAAAGCTGTAATGAACAAACACTGGCATTTGGTTGTTTGAAAGTTGCTTTTATTTTGCTCTTGTTTGTCCCTGTTTGTTGTCAACTTTTAACTAATTGTGTTGTTGCAAAAAACACAAACATGATGTTAGAAGAGATGCTCATTTCTATCATATAAGTTCTTCTATGATTTTTTCTTTTTTTTTATAAATGACTGGTGACTTCTACATTTCCGATGGAAATTGTATTCATGCTAAAAAATTTACATTAAAGTAGGACCAGAAACCTAAAAAGGGCAAAGATAAAAACAGCTATTATTAGCACAGTGTAATTCTGTAATAAAGCAAAAATGTACATGTGGGCATGTGGGATGCAGTTGGAAAATAAAATTCTGAGTGTTACCTTTATGACTGAGTCAATGAAAGCACTTTGATGTCTTTATAATTGGTGTAGTCATTTTGTGTATGTGCAAAAGATAAATTAATGAATTACATTCGTCATCTCAAAAATTCAAAATCAAGTCCATCCTACGCCTAACAATGCCTATGTCTATCTGTCTCTATCTCTATATCTCCATGCATGTGTGTATGTGCATTTAGATCCACATCTTTATCCTTGTTGTGATTGTGAATTTATTCAAGAAGACCAACTGATTATAATATAAAATTTCAACACTACCATATGCACCTAAATGAAAAATAAATCTGCAGAAGTTGATAAGCATTTATGTAATTTGATTTGGGAGCCAGTCTGCTTCAGTTTTGATACTTGAAAACCCATTTGATTGTTGAATGATATTGGGTGATTTACTCTATCATTTTGTGCGTTGATTTATTCACCTGAAGGTAAGGACAATAATAGCTGATTCATACGATTATTGCAAAGAAAAAACTAGTTCAGTTTATAAAGTAGCTACAGAACGGTTTAATATACATTACATCTTCAACATGTGTTGTCATAATTAACAACTGAAATTCTGAAGCTCTGTGTGTGTGTGTGCGTGTGTGTGTATGTGTGTGTGTGTGATGTGTACAATAATTTATTTAACTTGGGCTCATTAATAAGGATTCCAAAGATGCTTATAGACAAAATAATGGATGATAAATAATGATTAATCTCTCCTTTCATGGCTTAAAAAGTAAGACATAGTTCACTGAGAAGCTGTTTTGAAAAATTTCACTTATTCTGATAAAGCTAGAAAAATTCTGAGTCATTAGCAAGTTATTTTACAAAGAACCGACATTTTCAAAATTATTGAAATAGGATTTTAGATGACTGTGTATTCAAGCTATTATTTTTCTCTTACACTTCAGAACTTCATAGAATAAAGTAGTGAAGTAGGTTGGCAAATGGCATAAGTATAAAGGCAGGTAGTGAAGGATAAGAAGGATTAAGTGATGAGTTTTAAATCTGAGTGCTCAGTGAAATAAATCATACAGAGAAAGACAGATACCATATGTTTTCACTCTTACGTGGATCCTGAGAAGGTTAACAGAAACCATGGAGAAGGGGAAGGAAAAAAAAGTTAGAGAGGGAGGGAGCCAAACCATAAGAGACTCAAAAACTGAGAATAAACTGAGGGTTGATGGGGGGGTGGGAGGGAGGGGAAAGTGGGTGATGGGCATTGAGGAGGGTACCTGCTGGGATGAGCACCGGGTGTTGTATGGGAACCAGTTTGACAATAAATTTCATAATAAAACAAACAAACAAACAAACAAACAAACCCGAGTGCTCAGGAACCTTTGCTACTGAACTTGGTCATCCTGACAGAATAGCTTTGAGCTATGAGAAAATACCATTTGTAAAATTACTCCTCATTCTAGAGCAAATTTATTCATTTGTTATATCACAAATATTAGAATTTACCATTATCTTTTAATTTATATAACAAACATAGCTTTATTAATTGATATCTTCCACATAGCATGTTGTTTTAACAGAGAATATATATGTGTGCAGCAACTGTGGGAAAAATAATTAGAAACTTTCAGATACCTCTTACATGTCTGTGAATTATGAATTTTCTAAATTATTTTATTTACAAAAACTTTTTCTTAAGAGTGCATCAGAGAACAATAGGCTTAATGTAGAGTATAAAGGGAAATAAAACATCAGATTTGATATCTCTGAAGTATTCAGTGTTACTCTGTGGTTTCCATAGAGATCATTCTTATCTGGCTACTTTAGTTGAAAGCTCTAAGTAAGAAAAAGTAGGAAGTACAATGTCTTAAAGATTAATCAGGAAAAATATTTCTTGTGGTACTATGGTTATGGGAAATCAGAAATGGAATATGAAGCTGATGGGCCAGTCAAAATCTTAGAACCCAATGGCTAAAACAATCCTTGTCTTTAGAACAAGCAATAATGTAGTTCACTCTGTTTCTCTCTTCTGGCTTTCATCTGCTTTGTTTCTCTCAGACTCTGTCTGTCTGTCTGTCTCTCTCTCTCTCCCTCACACACACAAACACACACACACACACACTTTCTCTCTCTTTCCCAAATATTTTTTAACATACTAAATTTAACTTCTCATCAAGCCATACAAGAAACTGAAGTAACTTACATGAATGGAAATGCTGTCCAATGATAATTGATTTTTAAAAATTTTATACCTTAATTTTTGTAATATCACTAAAGTCCAAGGCTAATCTTTTCTTATTAGATAAAATAAGACTTTTATCCAGCCTACGATTTATTTAGTAAAGAGTTAGTTTCAGGGGGCATCTGGGTGGCTCAGCCAGTTAAGGGGCTGACTCTTGATTTCTTGATTTCGGCGCAGGTCATGATCTCAAGGTTGTAAGACCTAGCCCTGTGTTGGGCTCTACACCAGGAGTAGAACCTGCTTGCTCTCTCTCCTTCTCCCTTTGCCCCTCCCACATCTGCACTCTCTCTTTCTCTTTCTTTCTCTCAAATAAAATAGTTTCAGCTCTTCTTTTAAAGAGAAATAAATAATTTTCTATAAATAATATAGTTTATCATAATTTTCATCCATGGAGTGTTCATACACTTCTGAATCCCAGTGCCTAATATATATTTTCAGAACTCATATTTAAAATTAAAGAACTATAAAATATATTCAAGAATGTATACATATTCATTCAATAATGTTACATGTAATAACTGTGAAAATTGATCTGTAAGATCGGATTGCAGTAACAAAAAAAGCCGCCACTGATTTTTGGTGAACTAGATGAAGAGAATTCATAAAAGTGTCCTGATGGCCAATGTTTTTCACCAGATACTATTTTTCAAAGATGTGTGTGAATATGCCTTGATTGCACAGTTCCTCTGGGACAAGGAGTTGAGTATTAAAAAGATCTTGTCAACACTGTTATGCTTTCCTTATATTCGTGTACGCTCTTTTCCAAGCATGTTTATTTTACTTTAGTTTTCTGAATGAGAGAATAACATTTGTATTTTTTCATTAGAATTATAAATTAACATCTTAATTAATTAGCATAATGCATCTTTCTCATTCTCCCTGCCAATGCACATCACCTGCTGTGGACCCCACAACTGATTAAATAACAAATCTCACCCAATTAGTTTGCTTACCTAATTTTCTTTAATTAGCTACAATGTTGTCTTTGGTCCAACTAAGATCACTTTGTCTTAGAATCTGCAAAGCTGAATACAAGCTCATTTATAAATGTCTTTAGTCAAATCACCAAGGCCATTTACACTTTACTGTGCTGTGTTAGAAAATTGTAAAAAGTAAAGAATGTCCTCAATGTTTCAAAAGAAAAAGTTATTATATGCCCATGCTCCTAAAAAACATTGGAAACACGTGTTTTACCATTCCTACGACTGTCCATACATTAGCATGCAAAAACAAAACAAAACAAAACAAAAAAACAAACAGAAAAACCACCCCATCACTTGAGAGATCAATGATAGTGTTAATTAATTTTTCTCATAAAGATAAAAGGAAAGAAATGATGGAATAACGGAAGATCTCTGTAGAACCAGCCTTGAACTGTGTGTGTATATGTGTGCATGTTTGTGCATGAAACATAAAATATCCTATTTACATGCTTATTGATGTATTTCTATAAAAACATAAATATATATTCATATACTAATATATAACATTCATATCTATATACAAGTTTTATATTTATTACATGTAATCAAACCCATAATTTAACCACTGATAACCACATTAACACACGGGAACCCACATGCACATGATTTCAGTAAAAGAGAGAAAACAGTAATGCTTCATGGGATGGTTTCGCACTGTGTCTAAAGTGTCTAACCTGGAATCAGGTTTTCCACAACTCCTTTCTCTGTATAGTTCTGAGTTAGAGTTGATCTGTGAGACATTACCATAAGGTTTGGAAGTTTCTGGTGGAGCAGGAGACCACAGTGGCCCCAGACTGACCAGTGGGCACAAGGCAGTAGCTCCCACTTGCTTCCCCTTGTGGAACTTTTGGGGCATCCAGACCATCCAGAAGGCTCCAACTTCTCTGCAAATACAACTTGTCTGCTTTAAGAGGGTTGATGGGTGAGTCCCCCTTGACCTTTAGCTCCCCTTTCCAGACGTCCTCTTCCTGTCTCCTCTCACTAGGGTGTATGATCCACTTCCTGCAATCCCTTATTTGAAGTGTGCATGATCTAACACCTGAAACCTCTTATGCAGTAATATTCATAGTAGTCCTGCTTCCCTGATGCATAGAATTTCAGGAAACAATGTTGAAAACTGACATCCAGTAGCTCCTTAATGAAATCTCTTCTTTTGCTTACCACATAGATGACAAAGACCCTGCTCTTGTAACATAAAATCTGAGGGAACACACCAGAAGACTCATTCTTTTTTATGCCAAGTAGTAAGTAATTCTATGTTCTAGATTTTAAAAATCAATCCAAGTTCACAGCAAGAATTACCAAATAATGACCATAATGACGTGATAGTGGAAACCACGGTCTTCATATGAAGAGGCAATACCAAGTCTCATTGATTTTTGTTACTAATTAGTATGCATTGAATAGTCTCTCTGTAATTGCTATGATATTGGATGCTCACAGCAAAGCTAATGGAGAAAACTGCTCACTTCTGGAAAAGTGTGTTTGTAAACCTATAAGTAATTACTTTGTAAGACAAAAGGAATAGAACTCATGTGTACTTGAATAAATTTCTAGAAAATTATGATAAATAACAGTTAAAAATTAAGAATGGTTGAAAGAAGGAAGACTTTTTTTTGCCTCTTTTCTATGTGGTTTATTATTTCCTAAAAGACACCCTCACTTTAATCTGTGTTAATGTGATAATTCAGTAGATAGTTCCTGCCACATCATCACAAGGGTTTTAATTGGTAGGATAATATTTTCCTGCCCCCATGAATTGATAATAGGTGACATTCTCACTTGTATTAAAAATACAAAAATATAGGGGCGCCTGGGTGGCGCAGTCGGTTAAGCGTCCGACTTCAGCCAGGTCACGATCTCGCGGTCTGTGAGTTCGAGCCCCGCGTCAGGCTCTGGGCTGATGGCTCGGAGCCTGGAGCCTGTTTCCGATTCTGTGTCTCCCTCTCTCTCTGCCCCTCCCCCGTTCATGCTCTGTCTCTCTCTGTCCCAAAAATAAATAAAAAACGTTGAAAAAAAAATTTAATAAAAAAAAATACAAAAATATAAGCGTTAATCGGTAGTCATAAACAGTTACTTCTCTATCTATTGTTGGCTACAGAAAATGGTAAGCTCAACATCTAATGTGGCCATAATAACCTTGAAAACAATTTTGTGTGTTTGTTTCTGTGTGTGACAGGGGCAGAGAGGGGCAGTTCTCTGCTGGTTATTTTTCTGTGATGGGTTTTGTCTTTAATCCCTTCCATCCTTCAGAGAAATAATGATATCCTTGCAGGTTGATCAAAGATTTTCTTTACTGAAAGACTTTTGTGGGGAAAATGAAGCCAATGTTACTTGAGTCTCACTTGGAGAGACTCTAATTCCAGGTGTGGTCTTACAGTGAGAGGAATAAATAATGTGTAGAAGCAGATTAAGCTTTGCTACAAACCTTAGGTTCATTCTGACATCTTTTTTCTATAGATGGAAATCTTTTTTCTATAGAACAGGATCTGAACACAAGGAGATTAAAACTACCATAAGGCATTTTTGGCAGGTGGTATATCATATATGAAATACAGCTCATTTTCAAAGCAATAAGAAAAAGAGCTATTTAGTCATCACCTACGAAAGACTGAGAACTGGAAGATGAAGCATCACTTTTATTGAGGACAGTGGTCCCTGGGAAAGCAAGACCATCATTACCTGGGAAATTGTTGTAAATGTAAATTTGTGGTCCCGCTCCAGACCTACTGAATCCCATCCTTAGGTGACAGGGCCCATTTTTCTGAACCACAGCTCAACAGAAAGAGATATGAATGAGCCTTAAAATATTTATAGAGCATGTATATATCTGTGTGTGTCTGGGCTTAATGTTAGATATTAACTGATTTTTTTCTTTCAAATAATGGTCATCTATTGAGGCATTGAAACTACATTGCAGTCTGCTTGAGTCAATTTGTCCAAATGGCACTAGAAAAGAGAGATGGTAAATAAACCTTTGGCTTTTAAACTCAAATGTCTCAGTTCAGTATGTGAGGGAAAAAATACAGATTATATATATGTATATACATATATATATAGATAGATAGATATAGATATAGATATAGATATACAGATAATATATAAATATATATATTATCTATATAGATATATATATAGATAGATAAAATATATAATACAGATTATATATATATATAAATGCAGATTATATATATATAAAACACAGATTATATATAAAAAATACAGATTATATATATATATAAAACACAGATTATATATATATATATATATATATATATATATATGTGAGAAAGTAGGATCATCTTGGCTGTTTGCTTTGAATCTCCTCCCAGTCTCACATCCAATATGAAATAAACGAATCTTTCCAATATGGGGAGGAGGAGAAAGCCAGAAGGCAGAGTATACTGGGTGGGTTCCCCTCATAGACACTCTTAAGGAAAGCATGGAGAAATTACTTCTGAAATATCATAAGATATTATGTTTCTCTCATGAATGTAGGAAATACTTACAGGGCATATTATATTAGAACTGGAATTGAAATTATAAGCATTCTAAATACAAAAAGGAAAAATACTGAACTTTCAATACATTTGAGAAAGTCATGGTGCATTGATTGCACTGGAGAGGTTGTCCCCCAAAATGAAGCATTGTTTCCCTCACAAGCCAAATTGTTTTATTATATGGCACCAGGGTAGGCCATATAACGGTCTCCAAAGATATCTGTGTCCTAATGCCTGGAACCTGTGAGTGTCACCTCATTTGGCCAAGAGGATTTTGCAAGTGCAGTTAAATTAAGGATCTTAAAATTTGGAGATTATTTTAGATTATCAGATAGACGTTAAATGTAATCACAAATGTACTTAGAAGAAGGAAGCTAAGGAAGATTTCACACAGAAAAAGCAGGCAATCTGATGATTTAAGCAAGGTGCTACATTGTGGTCTTTGAAGAGGTGAGAGTCCACAAGCTAAGGAAAGCAGGGAATGCCACTCTAGAAAATGGAAAAGTTGAGGAAAAGGATTGTCCCCCAGAATCCTCAGAAAGCATAGCCCTGTAGACATATTGACTCTGACCTAGTCAATCCTGTTGCACACTGTTGGTTTCCAGAAGTTCCAAAAGAGAATAAAATTGCCTTGTTTGAAGTCACCAAAGTTGTTACAGTGACAATTGGAAACTATTATGGACATCCAGCAGGTCTGTCCCATGTAAGCACATGAAGCAGTTAAATCTCTGTTGTGCAATTTTTGAAATTTTTCTTCCCAGTCTGATTTCATTTTTTTTAATTCTTTAAGTTTATTTATTTACTGTGAAGGAGAGAGAGAGAGAGAGACAAGGAGGGGCAGAGAGACAGAGGGAGGGAGAAAATCCTAAGTAGGCTCCATGCTATCAGCATAGAGCTGGATGCGGGGCTTGAACTCACAAACCATGAGATCATGACCTGAGCTGAAATCAAGAGTTGGAAGCTCAATGGAATGAGCCACCCAGGTGCCCCTTTCCAGTCTGATTTCTTAATTAAAAAAAAATTATAATAAACATGTTATTGTTTGCTTTAAAATACATTAAGGTATTATCTTTAACAAGGAATGTTTATCAACGAATACACATGGAATTCAGGATTTGCAGAACAGCAGAGCTGGATGATTAGACTCTGGTCCACATTGGCAGTGAGACTGCTGGGGCCGGAGAATCTCTTAACTAAGTAGCTTCTTCACCTCTTGGGTTCCTTGCTAATCATTTGTCTCTCTGTCTCTTCATGACAGATTATCTTTCTCAGTTTCCCCATGTCCAAAGGCTTCTCATAGTATAGTCATTTAAAGAAAGCTAAACTTCTAATACAATGGCTCTCCTCCAATGGGCACACAATGAAGCTATAAGGCCAGGTAGGAGATGTGCCTAGAACTCTCATGGTGTTATTACATGTTCTATTTGTCAAAGAAATCACAGGACCCTTTGAGAATTGAGGGTTGGAGAAATAGACTCCACCTTTGATGCAGGAATGACAAGGTTATGTTGCAGAAGACTGTGTAAAATGGACGACACAGTGTGGTCATTGTTAAAACACACAATTTTCTAAAACAGGAGACTTTTAAAGAACAAGGATCTGGAAATATTTTTCTAGGCCAGCCAAGGGAAAGACAGCAGTAAGTGTGCTTGTGAGGTAGAATTGTTTCATTAGTCTTTATTTATAGCCTGAAGAGAACATTTCTATGATTATACTTTTCTCTTTGATGGGCCCCGCTAAGCAAACTTTGTGTGTAGTTAACTAGAATTTTAACATGCTTGATAAAAGGGAACAATTATTCTAATTACTACAAAAGGATGGTGTTAAGATGTAAAATAATAAAATAGTATGTCGGTTAATGCAGATATACATTTGTATCTCCCTATGTGATGAGATTTTTGATGTGCTAGTTACTATTGAATGAAAGATGGTATAGTTCATTGTGCACCTTCCGGAAACAGTCTATCAGGTGAGGTGGTTAAGAGTTACTTAGTTACAGCCAGACTTTAGCCAGAGGCATTAAAGTACAAACAGATCATCAGGATATTGTCAATGAGTAGCCATCACCTGGACAAGGGTGTGAGAAAGGGCTTCTAGAAGAAAGTGCATTTGCGAACTTTCAGGACCTCTAGAATTTCAAAAGAGTAACAGTGTTGAAGTGTCCCCTCAGGAGGAGAAAACAAGAACAAAAGCACAGTTAGCGGGGAGTCTGGGCTCCTCTCTCTTGTTTCTGGACTAATCTCCTTTCTTTCTTACCTTTACTCGTATTTTCCCAGTTTTAGTAGGGCACCTTGATTTTTCTCCCTTCTCAGCCATGTACCCAAGGCTCTTCCCCCATGTATCCACATATTTTGGTTTCTCCTATTTTCAAGTCATGGTACAGTAGCTATTTTCCTATTGAGGCCTTCCCTGAATTCCTTATTTTAAAGTACAACCACTCCCCAACCCTTCCCCAACCCTGACATTAACTATCTTCTTTTCTACTCACTTTTTTTTTTTTTTGCAATGCACTTTATCACCAGATAATGTAACTTTCCTTAGTTATTTGTTTATTTTATATTTTCTTCAACTTAAATATAAAATTCATGGGGCGCCTGGGTGGCTCAGTTGGTTAAGCATCCCACTTCGGCTCAGGTCATGATCTCACCATTCATGGGTTCTAGCCCTGCGTCGGGCTCTGTGCTGACAGCTTGGAGCCTGGAGCCTGGTTCAGATTCTGTGTCTCCCTCTCTCTGCTCCTTCCCTGCTCACTTTCTGTCTCTGTCTCTCAAAAATGAATAAATGTTTAAGAAAAATTTAAATATAAGATTCATGAGAAAGGGAATTTTGACTGACCGGTAGACTATATTTTTAAAATTTATTTATTTATTTTGAGAGGGGAGAGGAGCAGAGAGAGAAAGAAAGAGAATTCCAAGCAGGCTCCACACCATTAGCTTGGAGCCTGACACAGGCCTCAAACTCACAAACTGTGAGATCATAATCTAAGCTGAAATCAAGAGTCGGACACTTAACCACCTGAACCACCCAGATGCTCCAGACTAGTTGACTCTTATGTCTACTCAGTTTAAATATATTTGCCACGTAGTAAGCCTTCATTAAACAATAACTGAATTACCAAAGGATAAACTGTGATCTAAAACCAGTGAATATAATAGTTTTATATATAATATAAATAAAATATATTATAAAATAATATTGTATTATGTAACCATTTTATATATATATATATATATACACACACTTTATATATACAAATGTTTATGTATAGATATATACTTTATATATACATAACATATATATATTTACTTTATAGAGCTATATAAATTTGTATATATTTATATATTTGGTTATATAAATATATATATATATCACTATATGTGTTAAGAGGGTTACTTGTAAGAGAAATATAATATTACATCAGATATCAAGTAAGGAAATTCAAAGGGGCTTGTTTTTAACTATGAGTAACCAGAAACTCATAACTGTGATGAAGGACATATATCTTCTTTCATGTAAAAATCATGCTCCGCACCTGCTATCTTGACAGTTTCACAACCCCCAGTGCGTTCTGTTTTATTTTTCTTCTATAGGTCTGCATTCTTAAGTCACCAAATGTGGTGCCTCAAGTTCCCATAATAACATAAACACTTCATCCAACAGAAAAAAGGAAAGGAAAGAAATTTGTATCCTCTCTGCCTAAAGAAACTTCCTAGAAGTTCTCCATACCACTTCTGCTATTACTTCCCTGGTCGGGACGTATTCCCTTTCACATACTTACAGTAGAATGATGGAAACTATCTATATTCCTGTTACAAATCAATATTTGTATTGTTATGGAAAAGGGAAGAACAAATTTTCTTGAGAAATAGTCCCTGTCATACAAAGAGAGAGGAAGAATTAACATTTATTGAGCATCATTGTCTAGCCATTGTGAAAAGAACTCTGTAAATGGCCAGGCTCTATAGAGAACAGATAAATGGTCTTCACTTGATATATAATTAGTGCTTATTAAGTATTTATAAAATTCACCACTGGAATGTGATCCCACTTCTTTTTAAAACTGAACACCATGCTTTTTCTATTACATAATTGACTATAGGCAATCACAGAGTGGGACAAGATCTCACAAGGCCAACAGATTGAAACCCTTTCCATGTTTCAAATAAAAAAAAACCTATTCTGACACAATGTAATACCACTTGGCAATGAGAAAGAATGAAATATGGCCTTTTGTAGCAACGTGGATGGCACTGGAGGGTCTTATGCTAAGTGAAATAAGTCATACAGAGAAAGACAGATACCATATGTTTTCATGTGGATCCTGAGAAACTTAACAGAGACCATGGGGGAGGGGAAGGGGAAAAAAAAAGTTAGGGAGGGAGGCAAACCATGAGAGACTCTTAAAAACTGAGAACTGAGGGTTGATGGGGGATGGAAGGGAGAGGAAAGTGAAAGTGAGTGATGGGAATTGAGGGGGGCACCTGTTGGGATGAGCACTGGGTGTTGTATGGAAACCAATTTGACAATAAATTTCATACTAAAAAATACATAAATAAAAAGATAATTAAGGCTAACATTTGGTCATTGAAATAATATAGGCTAAAAAACCCTTGATACTAATTCATCAAAGGTGTTCAACAAATGTATATTAACATGATGAAGCCAAATTGAAGAAAATAAAATTTAAAGTAACAATAGAAATGTGAAAGTGTGACCAATTCATGAAAATAATTATGATGGAATAAGCATTTATCACTCCTTAAAGTTACAGAAATTCTAACATGGATATGTCCACAAGATGATGGAGTTTTAGAAGGATTTCAACCACTGTTTGCAGGAATTCTTCAAAATGTGGGCTTGACTTTCTAGTCAGTAGGTAAAATAATTAAACTGAGAAGTAGTGAGAATAAGAACCTTCAGGTGGGTAGTAGAAATAGCAAAGACAGATTTACCTGAAAGATACTTTTGAAATGGAACTCAAAGTATTTTTTTTATTGACTCATTAGATGGAGATGCAAACCAAAAAGTTAAATTAAATAATAAAACTGGGCCAATGGACAGAGCTCCAAGACTTTAAGAAACTAGGGAAGTCAGGAGGAGAAACTAATTTAGTACATATGATAATGTGCTTAGTTTAGGTCAGGCTGAATTCAAGGGACTGGAAGAACATTGAAGAATTTTAGTTATTGGTTTTGTTCTGGGTTATAGACTTGAGGGTCATTTAATTGCATCTTTAAAGGAGAGTAAATCACCATCGTTGACTGATTATGATAGAGTAGTAGGTAAGTAGACAAATATCTTTATATACATTTTTCTACTAAAACTAGTTTTGTTCATCTTTGTGCTTAGAGTTATAGTTCAAAAAAGAGTTATTATGTGAATGAATAAAAGTAGCTGCTTTAAGCCAAGAAATTTTGCTAGATATTGTCTCACACAGGGCTTCACAAGCTGGCTGTGCATTAGATGCTTGGGAAATACTTTCAAAAATTGTTATGAACCAACCCCATCCCAGATGGAGTCCATGAATTGTGGGGGTGAGATGCACCACATAGATCTTGAAAATCTAACTCAAAAATCTCCATTTAAGGTGAGGCCATCTTTAAAACAGTGTAACAATTTAGGAATATTTTCAGCTTTAGAACATGATGGTGAAGGCTGCTAAAAACCTGTATTTTGTTGCTTTGGAAGAAGACTGAAAATGTTTGGAAAACACGATTAGGTAAAAATCTTGTACTTACAAAACTTATTTTTCATGATGTTTATATTGAGACTAAGCTACAGGTTTAATATTTTTAATGATAAAGCTTGGGACTTAGAAAACACATTAATGTATTGCATTTTGCCAAGTTGGGCTTTCTTATAAGAAAAGAGGATTATTTATTCAAACATACTTTCCTAATACTTACATATAAAATGACCACCAAGGATCTCTATTAAGGCACAACTTGCTAATTAAATTAGCAACTAGTTTTGAGAATTGAAGCCTAGAAATATTTGCTGATTGCTTTACTTTTTTTTTTTTATGTTATTCCTTGCAAACAGATAAACTCTTATTTAGGATTTTATTTTTACACCTTATTTCGATTCTAATTTTTTATACAATTGAGACATTTGGTATGTTTGGTATATTTGCTATCACTTATTCAGGTTTCTAATTATTATTGTTTTTGTTTTTTAGAAAGAAGGTTTAGAGTGGTAAAATATGAAACTTCATTCAGTACTCAAATTAAATAACTTCTGTTTCTGTAATTACATTATTTGGGGAATTGGATGACTCTGTGTTCACATAAATTGTCATAAACTGTTGTGACACATTTTATAGACTTCTCTTGGCTTTCTTGTGCTTACTTGGGAATCAGATACATCTGGCAACTCATTTAAGTCGGTGAAGTTTATTAATTACTTCCCATTATTTCTGTTATGATGTATGATGGCTTTCACACTTGTGAGACTTCAAAAATATCTAAAACTGACATTTTCACTTTCCTCATTTAAAGACGATGACAAAGAGTTCTCCCGAGGAAACAACCAACCACCTGTGTTCCATTAGCTGCTTCTGGTCACCCCAAATTTCCCGATTAGACAGTTGAAATGAGTTCCTATTTCCTTTGCTACTCACTGATACTAATGCCTTTCAAGTTATTTGAATCCATTTGATAAGAACACCGTTTATTTTATAATTAACATTTTACAAAAGAAAAGACCACTTTGCACTGCATTTCTATTGATATTTATACAGAATTATACAGAATCAATGTAGTGACTAATATATCGATGTTAATAACAATGGAAATTTCCAAGAACAAAAAAAAAGGTCTTCAGATGCATATATTTATAGTTAATGTGTTTTTGAAAATAAGAGTCTTGTAAGGCAATGTCTTCATTAAGTTTGGATATTATAGTTCAAATTACTTGACTCTGTACACATGAAAGAGAATTCTCATACAGAAAAAATATGGATACATTTCCAAGAATTACTTTGAAGATCACAGACAGAAGGGGAAAGTTGGAAAATTGCAACTTACTATTCTGTCTCAAGAACCTAAAATATTATTTTTGTTAGATTGATGCCTTTTTGATACGATTATAATGTCCACAGAAAACCCAAGTGTAACAAATTTGAATTAAAATGATATTCTTGAGCCCAACACACATTTTAGTTTGTTTCATTATTACATGACAAATTATTTTCAGGGTAGAGAAAAATTTACTTAACAAAGTTGGGTAGACAGGCCCCAAATTCTTGAGGAAAAAACCAAACACGTTTTCAAACAAACAAACAAAAACTTTAGGGCAAGTATCTCTTAAAAATATATGAAAACTCCATGTAAAAATGATGTCCATAAAATAAACCTCATCAAGACTTTGAGAGTGCGCAAATAAAAAATTCAAATGTGTTTACTCATTTTACAAATGTACAAATTTACAAAATTCACAAGTTTAACACTTTTGTTTTTGAACCGTGAGATCATGAATTGAGCCCATGTTAGATGCTCAACTGACTGAACCACCCTGGCACACCCACACGTTTAACTTGTTAAATTCCCTAGTATATTCTCCTTTTTGAGGCAGCTTAGTAGACTGCTTAGTTGGATGTAGTAATAGTCACTTTGTGCTTGTTGGGCATGTTTGTGCTTGTGGATGGGTGAATGTGGGTTATACCAGGAAGGATGTATTGTGAATGAATATCTTCCCATAAATCAAATACAGAAAACTAAAACTTTCTTCATTTTCATGAGCAATTTGAATTTAATGGTTGGCTGTTAGATCCAGTCAATTATTTCACCACTCAATATAATGACAGCTAAATTTTATTTTTCTTAAAAAGTGGAATCATGTCCTGATCATATTGTTAAACTTTATTTGTGCCTGAACTAAGTTTCTATTGGCTGAAGTTTATTTTAATAATCTACTTTATATATTTTTATCTAAATATGTAATCTTTATCTGAGAAAGTCACCTAAAAAAATCTTATAGCTCCTTTCTTTTCTCTACATGATCAATTTTCTTTTTCAGAATAGATGCAATAAGTTTATGCTCCCAAGTAGTGAGGTTCAAATAAGCAGATTGGACAAAAGCAAATGTTTCTTTTTTTCTTTTTTTTGAAGTTTATTTATTTTGAGAGAGAGAGAGCAAGCTATGCTATGAGTGTTTTACCACAATTAAAAAAAAATCTCTTTAAGTGGCTTATAGCATAGTCACAGGGTAGAAAATGTGGTTATATGAGATGTTTGCCCTTTGCTCGAATATTAGAAATATCTTCACATAAGGGTGAATTTGATCTCAGGAAAACTTGACATGCATACCGTAGAATTAGGCGCCAACCATAAACAATAGAATTGATGTTCTACTTCATGTTAAATAATGAATATGAAAAGCTAGCTAGAGCAGTTTATTGTGGTATAATACTTTATGGGTCCATCTGCAGGGTACAAGTACATCCCGTGAGCTCACTAACATTGTTAATGCCGGGATATTTTGGTTTTATTTGCTTACTGTTATTTTCTTATGCTTTATTTCCTTATTTGTCAGTATCATTCTTTGATTTTAATTTTTGTCTGTCTGATGACTAATAAAATTGAGCATCTTCTCATATGTGTTCTATTTTTGTATCCTCTTTAGTGAAATCGAAATTCTATGCTTCTATGTTTGGAATAAATAAAAAATAGAAAATAAATAAACAGGAGTCATTTTTCTTGATCTTTTCAAAGAACTAAATTTGGCAAATGGTGTCATAGACTCTAAGTCTAAAGTTCTCTTTTGACCAGCAAAAGAGCGGATGCAGAATTAAAACGAGAGATGGCATGGGGCACCTGGGTGGCTCAGTCGGTTGGGCGGCTGACTTCGGCTCAGGTCATGATCTTGCGGTCCGTGAATTCTAGCCCCACGTCGGGCTCTGTGCTGACAGCTCAGAGCCTGGAGCCTGCTTCATATTCTGTGTCTCCCTCTCTCTGACCCTCCCCTGTTCATGCTCTGTCTCTCCCTGTCTCAAAAATAAATAAACGTTAAAAATAAATAAATAAAAAAAAAAACAACAAAAAAAAACGAGAGATGGCTAATGTCCTGGGAAAAAGACAAGAGCGCGGAATAAGGGTCCTTGCCCCGTATTTATTCAGCTCAGAAGGCTCACAAATGTGATGGGCATGTAAAAAGAGAAAAAGAAACTAGGAACATTAACTTGTGGATGTGAGGGGGGAAAGGAGATTTTGAAGATATACAGTGTTTGGGGTTTGGGTCAATATAAAACAAAATCCAGGCGCCGGGCAGATGGATAGATGGTTGTTAACAGCAGACAGGAGGCAACATGCCTGTTTATCTTTGCCAGCCTAAGGGATGAGACAGGTAGGGGGAATAACCTCAGTGTTAATAAGGCACCTTTTCTTTTGTCAACCATCTCTGCTCCGTGCTACTTTGCCTGCAGTGCAGCGGTTCAACGTCCATTTCGCCAATTTAACTAACCTGGCCCTATTCTCTTATGAAATAGCTTTCTGCTATACTACTAAATTTGGGCTGCTTTCACCCTGAATATCTAATCTTGTTATTCCTATGTATTGGGAACCTCTGCGCCATTTCTATTTCAGGCCTTTGTCTCTCTATTTTTGGGGGCTCACCACCCTCTCCCTATTTTGGGGTGTCTTTGCACCCCCCTATTCTTGGAGTGCAAATTAGGATTACCTAAACTCAGGTGTGAGCATTTTGTTGACTTTGTATTTCTTTGTGCCTTGTTAACCCATTGGTGTAAGCCCGGGGGATTCCTAAGCTTATTCCCCACAAAATGGAACAAATCTTTTAAAAACAATATGTGTGTGTCATTATCCAGTGCAATGATCTCTTCTTCTCCCTTAACCCCCCTCCCTCTATCCCATTTTCATATTATTCATATACTTCACTGACTTATATTAGTCCATTCTATCAAAACTGTGGGTAGTGTTTTAAATCTGTAACTGTTTTTATTGCTCTTCTTCTTTTAGTTCTGTCAATTTTTCTTTACATGTGCTGGAGCTGTGATTTCAGGTACACAGAGTTTTAGTATTTTTATATTCTTCCTGATGAATTGACTCTTTTCTCATTACGTATCCTCTTTACAAAATTTACAGCACTATATCACACCTTAAAGTTTTCTTACTATATATTCTTTATCCATCCCAACATTGTATTTTTTTTTTACCTTTTTGCATTCATGCACATACAGGCATATGCCCTTTTATTGCACTTCCTAGATATTGTATTTTCTTACAGGTTAAAGGTCTGTGGCAAGGCTGCTCTGAACAAGTTTATCAGCACCATTTTTCCAATAGCATTTGCTTACTTCATTTTTAAAATTTTAAATGAAAAGAAAAGAGTTTCATTTAAGCCCAAGTTAGGAAAGCTGCCCAGGATTCACAATCTTTAGAAGGAGAAGCGTTCTCTGGAGAAAAAAAAAAAACATTGGTGAAGGGCTATATATGTTTTTTTTTACCTAGAGAGTTACAAAATCCTCATGATGAAGGACTTTCCAGAAAGTTACAGACCTTTTCTGTGGGGGGCCGGGCCCCAGTGCCAGGCTGAGACCGGGTCGAGCAATGTTCCCTGTTGACTCAAGCCAACCCGGTGGTTCCCCTTCCCATTCCCCCACTTTCAAGGGCATATGAAAGCCTTGTCAAAGCTGAAAAAGTTAATTCCTGAAGCCTGTGGTCTGCGGGTGTTGGCAGTAATGCTACCTCCCTTTTTCTACCCCGAGTCACATAGAAACAAACATGGGAATTGTGTTTTGCTAGCAATCTTATCAACAAGGTCTTATGGTGACCCGTCTAGAAAATGCACAAGAAACACAGAACTAAATGTTTTGGTTGGCAGCGATTATGTGAAACCTGTTTATTCTTAGAATGGCCTGACCCATAAGAGTCTGTATATAAAAGATTATGTACAGCAACAATAAAGCCGTCACTTGGGCCATCAGCCCAGGGGACCCTCCTGTTCCCAAACTTCCTCTTCTCTCTTTTTTCTTGCATTCCCCTACCCTCAGGACCCTGACCTCGGTGTTTGTCGCGCCGGTCGCGACACTTTTCTTACATTTTTAGTATGTGCGAGGCTGTATGACTTTAATTTTACTGTAACCAGTGAGAGTTTTTGTTTTTCTTATTTTACATTTGGAATGCTCCTTTTTGGTTATTATTATTATTATTATTATTATTTTAATACAGCATATGTACAATGTGTGCTTGGAGCCCTTGCTCTGAGGTTCTGGAGAGTCATTTTCACCTTGGTAAATATTAAAGTACAGCTTCCCTGGGAGCAGGGACCAAAAGCAAAAGTTGAAAATTTTCTTTATCAGAGCTTAATCAATAAATGTTGTGTCTGTGTTCTGATTGAAGACATGGTGGAAATAGCAAAAGAACTAGAAGTGGACCCTGAAGATGTGACAGCATTACTGCCATCCCATAATCAAACTTGAATAGATGAGGAGTTGATTCTTCTGGACCGGCAAAGAGTGGTTTCTTGAGATGGAATCTACTCCAGGTGAAGATGCTCTGAAGAATGTTGAAATGACAACAAAGGATTTAGAATATTACATAAACTTAGTCGATAAAGTAGAGGCAGAGCTTGAGAGCATGGACTCCACTTTTGAAAGCAGTTCTACTGTGGGTAAAATGCTATCAAACAGCATCACATGCTACAGAGAAATTGTTCATGAAAGGAAGAGTCAATCAATGTGACAAACTTCATTGTTGTCTTATTAAGAAGCCACCCTGACCTTCAGCAACCATCACCCTCATCAGTCAGCAACCATCAATATTGAGGCAAGACTTTCTACCAGCATAAAAGGCAATAATTTGCTGAGAACTCAAATGACAGCATTATTAGAAAAACAATATTTTTTCAATTAAGGTATGTACATTTTTTTTTAGCCATAATGCTATTGCATATTTAATGGACCATACCATAGTATAAATATAATTTTATATGCACCAGGAAACTAAAAATTTATTTGATTCACTTCAGTGAGATATTCACTTTATTGCAGTGATCTGGCAATATCTCTGAGGCTGTGCCTATAAATTAATTGTTTTCTCCTCTATAGGTTATTAAGGAGTCATTACTTTGTTATACATTCAGTGACGTCCTGGAGATTAAAGTGTGTATATATATGTTACAGTCCCATAACAAAACTTTTACATTTATTATTTCCCCGCAAAATACTAGGACCTAGAATTATCTAATTCCATTTACCTCCTTCCATCTTTTATATCATTATTATCAAGCATCTCAATACTGTATATTTTTAAAAACCAAATGTTGTTAACAACCAATATTCATTCATACATAACGAGATTCTTACCATCTCTTTTGCTTTCTATCACTTCTGACAATTTTGTGGTCATCACTTGTATCATTTCTTTTTCCATGAAGGCTTCCTGTTGGAAACTTAATAAGATATCTTACATTCATAAGATTAAAAATCAATAAAATGACAACTTAAAATGTTAGTGTGCACACAGATTCAGAAGAAATACTTTTACACAATCTGTTTTTTTCTTTTTACTTTTAAGTTTATTTATTTTGAGAGAGGCAGAGACAGCATGAGTAGGGTAGGGGCAGGGAGACAGGGAAAGAGACAGAATCCCAAGCAGTCTCTGTACTGCCAGGACAGAGTAGGATGCGGGACTCAAACTCATGAAACCATGAGATCATGACCTGAGGCGAAACTGAGAGTTGGACACTTAACCGATTGAGCCACCCAGGTGCCCCTACACAGTCTGTTTTAATTTAAATTATTACAACCATTTTGGAAAAGCATTTGAGAGGATACAAAGTTCAAAACATGTGCTCTTAACTAGGTCTGTTTTCATCTGGTCCATTTCTCACCCTCTTTCTGCTGTTACAGGAGTTGTGCCGCCTGCAAGCTGAGTGTCTAATGTCCCAATGTCAGTTGCCTTCTTGCTGAGTTCTACCAATGGAATTTGATGGTGGCGGAGTGGGGGGAGTGGGGGAGGAGAGGGCAAAAATCAAAATAGGTTTCTCTCTCTCACCACTTTTCCTGCTTCTGCAAGGAGAATCCAGAGCCAAAGATCTTGCAGCAACCCATCCCTCCAGTGTCACTCTTGCCTCAGGGTAGTGAGGGTAGTAGCCATTTCCTGCTAGAGCAAATCAGCTGGCTTCACTGCCTCCTGGGGCTTCTCACCCAAATAACCTATTTTCTGCTATGTACTCTCCATGGTTTAAGTGCTCAAAATTGTTTCCATTTTCTGTTTTAGACTCCTGAACAAAGCAATCTCACCCCTCTATATTATCATCTTGCACATATACGTCAAAAAACAAATGCAAAAAGGTTCAGAGTAGCATTATTTCTACCAGCTCCATACTCACACGGGAAACCACGTAAATGCCTATCAGCATTAGCATAGGAAAAACAAATGATCATTTATACATAAAATGGATTTCATCAGTAAAAAATAAGTGGCCTGCAATTAACACAACCACACGGGTGATTCTCAGGAGCATAAGGTGGGGATTCGAGCAGGTCAAAATTCTTATGTGGTGTAATTCCATTTATATAAAATTGTAAAAGAAGCAAAACTCTGGATGGAAGTTG
Source organism: Panthera uncia (assembly GCF_023721935.1). Taxonomy (NCBI): domain Eukaryota; kingdom Metazoa; phylum Chordata; class Mammalia; order Carnivora; family Felidae; genus Panthera; species Panthera uncia. Next base: position 19,197,272 of record NC_064810.1, read on the forward strand.
GAGGTAAAGAAATACAAAAAATAAATAAATGAATGAATAAAATTTTGGTTACACCTACGTGGGGAAGAGAAGATGATTGAACCAGAAAGTAGTCGTATATTCTTCTAAAGATAGTTGTAATATAATTATTCTAAATGTTGTGGGCGTCTAGGGGTTTTTTAAAATTTTTTCTTTATGCACTATGATGTGGTTTTGGAGGGGTGGTGAGGGCCCAGAGCTGACAGCCAAGAAAGTATTCTTGAGATGTCTTTGGTGCAAAAAGGTGATTTTATTCAAGCACAGGGACAGGACCCTTGGGCAGGAAGAGTGCCCCACGATTGTGAGAAGAGACTGATTATATACTTGGGAGTTGGGGAGGTAAAGGCATGGGAAAGTTTCCAAAGGGATTTTTATATGCTAAAGAAGACTCTCAGGATCCTGGAGGCCTAGCTATTGTCAAGATAAGTTTGTTTTTCCCTCTAGTAAAGCATTAGCATTAAGACAGTAGCAAGTTCCTGGAGGAATGTTCCACTCTGTCTGCCTCAACTATTTGTCAGTGGGCTGCAGGCTGTAAGGAAATCTTTTTTTTAAGCTTATTTATTTTGTGAGAGACAGAGAAAGGGTGAGCAGGGGGAAAGGCAGAGAGAGAGAGAGAGAGAGAGAGGGAGAGAGAAAGAGTCCCAAGCAGGCTCTAAAGTGCCAGCACAGAGGCCTATGCGGAACTCAAACTCATGAAGCCACAAGATCATGACCTGAACAGAAATCAAGAGTTGGACATTTAACCCACTGAGCCACCCTGACACCCCAAGGGAATTTAATTTTATCTGCTATTTCCTTCTCCTTTTGTTTCCCACATCACGCTATACAAAATTTAAAATTTTTTATCTTTCCAATATGTAATTAAATATATATAAAACATTTTATTGTGAGGAGTTTATAGTTTAGAAAACATGCTATCAATTTCTTTCTACTGCCTATTTCTTTTTCTTGAAAACTTGTGCTGTAATTTAGCACTGTTTTTGTACACCTCTAGGGAAAACCTAATATATTTTACACGAACAGTAGATATTAAAGTACTCTTCACATAGTAAACACAATATATGTGTGTGAATGTGTGTGTATGCCTGTGTGTATCTATGTGTGTATATATATATATATATATATATATATACATACGTGTGTATAAATATAACTATACATACATATTTATACTGTGGCATGTATTAAATTATACAAGCTTGGTTTTGCATTATGCATATCCTTCAATGAATTGATTAAAATTTCCAATGTGTCAGTAACTATATTTTCAATGGTAATTGGTTTTATGGAGGACATCCTTTATCAAGTAATAATTTGATGATAGTCTTTAATTCTTTTTTTTTTTAATTTTTTTTTTTCAACGTTTTTTATTTATTTTTGGGACAGAGAGAGACAGAGCATGAACGGGGGAGGGGCAGAGAGAGAGGGAGACACAGAATCGGAAACAGGCTCCAGGCTCCGAGCCATCAGCCCAGAGCCTGACGCGGGGCTCGAACTCACGGACCGCGAGATCGTGACCTGGCTGAAGTCGGACGCTTAACCGACTGCGCCACCCAGGCGCCCCTAATTCTTACAAACATGTAACTTTCATCTCTATATTTGTCAAAAGAGGGGGATAGGATTTGACTAATAAAATAAAAATAAATAATACCTTTTCTGTCATTACTCAGAATGACATTATTAAAAATAACTTGTGGGAAATCTTTATTTAGGAGTCATTTATCAACCCATTCATTCATGTGGCAAATAGATAAAGCTTTACTGGATAATTTGATGAGATAGTATCATGTTAGCAATTTTTTAAAAAAAGAAAAAATCATCTAATGGCATTGAATATACTTTTGCTGTCTCATTACTAAAGGTCTATACTTCAGAAAAGCTCATTAGCTTGTGAAAAATAATAATTCCACAAGTTATGTACTCTTTTTCTTCCTTTTATTGATTTTTTTCATTTAAATTTACTGCCTATTCATTGATTTTTCAGACTTACATAATCAGTGATATGATTCATAGCCCAAAATTCTTGTTATTGCTAAAGTAAATGCTATTTACTTTTCATTAGCCATTCATGTTTCCTTTATTATTTTCTAGAATTATTCACTATAAACAGTACAACTCAATCATCTTTCCTCAAGAAAAATAATTTGTATTTTTTAGTTCATATCCTCTAATTTTAAAGGTCAAAAGCAGCTGGAGATTACACACAGATACACAGAAACATACACACACACACACACACACACACACACACTCCCCTATGGCTGTGAAAATAGAGTAGAATTGTTATCCTAAAATTTTTTAATTTTATGTATTTTTGAGAGAGAGAGCAGGGGACGGAGAGAAAGAGAGAGAGGTAGAATCCCTCCTCAGTGCAGAGTCCGATGTGGGGCTTGAATCTATGAAACTGTGAGATCATGACCTGAGTAGAAACCAAGAGTCAGACGCTTAACCAACTGAACCACCCTGATGCCTCTAAATAGTTTTGTTAAGTTTAGATATAGCATAATTAGAAACCATGAATGTCTCCATGTGAGAAATTGTTCTCGTTCTCACAAGATTCTTTTTTTTTAAGTTGATTTTTCACTCATCAATCAGGGTTAAATCAAAGTATTTCTGAAACTTATAAGCCTATATATTGTTTTCAGTTATAGACAGGTAGTTTTTCATTTGACAGTTTTTTGGATTATGTATTTTACATAGTTAAGTACATGATAAAAATAGTCATTTCTTTCAAAGAATTATTTTTATATAATATGTCATCCAGATAGCAATCAACACAGTTTTATTTTCGAGAGTTAAACTGCTTTTTTTTTTACTTAAGATTCTAATCTGAACTCCTGAGATACTGCTGGCTTACTTACCTAGTTATGTTTCTTCTTCGCCAGATTTCAGACTTCCTCAGTTAAATGTACCCTAAAACTGTCTATTTCATATGTAAGCCACCGAGCACATGTGGTTGTCGAACGTTTGAAATGTGGCAAGTCTGGATGGAGATGGGTTTATACATAATATACACTGAATTCGAGGACTTATTACCAAAAAGGAATGTAAAATAGCTCATTAAAATGTTATATTGAGGGGCGCCTGGGTGGCTCTGTTGGTTGAGCTTCCAAGGTGGGCTCAAGTCATAATCTTGTGGATTGTGAGTTTGAGCCCCACGTCGGGCTCTGTGCTGACAGCTCGGAGCCTGGAACCTGCTTCACATTCTGTGTCTCCGTCTCTCTGTCCTTCCCCTCTCACATTCGGTCTCTGTCTCTCAAAAATGAATAAACGTTAAAAAAATTTTTTTAAATGTTATATTGATTATATGTTGATACGATAATACTTCAGACACATTAGGTTAAATAAAATATACTATTATTAAATTTATTTTTACTTTTCAAAAATGTGTCTACTAGAAAACTGAAAGATATGTATATGGCTTACATTATATTTTGTTTGGGTAGCACACTTTTTTTTTGTTTGTTTGTTTGTTTTTGAGTAATACCTATGCCCACATGGGGCTTGAACTCGACCTTGATATTAAGGGTCACATGCTCTACTGACTGAGCCCGAGCCAGCCAGGGGCCCCTGGGCAATACTTTTCTTGAAGATAAAAGTCACTTCTTCTTAGTCACTGTTAATTTCTTAATTTTATTTCAGTATGTGACATTGGATATGTAATTGTCCATATCCTTACACGCTATTTTTCTAAAATATTGATAAAGGACTTTGTCAAAAAATAGAAAATAACTTTGACTAATAATGTGAGCGTAAGCACTGTAGAAACCCAGGTTATTTGTTCTTGTTCCTGTCACGATCATCTGAACAGTTCAATTTCTTTTTAAAATGCTGCTTCCTCTGAGGACCATTCTTGCAACTCTACTCAATATTTCTAGGATCCTCCAACCTTACTCCAGTCTAGCTCTAAACCATAACACTATCATATTTTATCCACAATATTCTTTTTTTATTTTTTTTATTTTTTTAATGTTTTATTTATTCTTGAGAGAGAGAGACAGAGACAGAGACAGAGCATGAGTGGGGGAGGGGCAGAGCGAGAGAGGGACACAGAATCCCAAGCACTCCAGGCTCTGAGCTGTCAGTGCAGAAACTGAGCGGGGCTTGAATTCACAATCTGTGGGATCATGACTTGAGCCAAAGTCAGAAGCTCAACCGACTGAGCCACCCAGGCACCCCTATCCACAACATTCTTTAATGTCCCTTATTAAATCAACAACTGAAATATTTATATACAAGTTATTCATCAATATCGTAATTACCAAACAACTTGCTAATTACAACTACTTACCTACTTATTTACTGGCTTACATCTCCCTGAGAAATTAGCTCTAGGAAAGGATAATCCTTGTCTGTCTGTCTTTCCTTACCTGTAACTCTTAGAATAATACCTTGCTAAATATTTTTCAAATGAACACATAATTATAATCTTTTTGGTAGGTTGAGGATATTAAATATTTGTTTATATTATAAAATTTTGCAAAGATCTTTTAAGATCCAGGCACATTGGATTTTACTCTTCATTTTACTTATTTCAAGAGTTTTTATGGCTGTGACATAGCACTTGGTCACCTTTTGTGTTATCTCTTAACAGTATTCTTCTATCTTTGGTAACTACTTCTGATTAAGGACAGATTATTTCTTTCTTCTTCTCTTACTGAAAAAATAAATAAATGGAGATTGACCAAAAAGCAGGATTTGTCAAGGCAATCAATGCCACAAGACTCTCTAAAGAATTATATTTAGTTAATTCATATTGCATGAGACAGATAGACAAGGTCTATCTAGAATTTCTATTAAAAGATTGTTTATCAAAGCAGGAAAGCAAAATTTGCACAAAAATTTTCACTGTGAAGTCAATTGTATTGCAAGGGCAAAAGTCATTTTGCATCTAGATAATTAATATATGAAAATAATTTACATAAATTGTGAAAAATATTAAAATGTGTACTTCACTCAAATTATTTGTCGGCAAATTAATATATTATAGGGGGATCTACCATGATATCAGATTGCTGTCCTTGTTCTGTTGTATATACTTGGAATCTAATAAAAAATTAGCTTTATATTATTAGAAAAAATAATTTATTTTCGTATGTTCCAAATGGTAGGTAATTCTTAGCCATTTTTATTTTTTATTTATTTATTTTTTTAAGTATTTATTTTTTTAAGTTTTAATTACAGTGAGTTAACATAGTGTTATATTAGTTCCAGGTGGACAATACAGTAATTTAAGACTTTTTAAAATTTGGTTCCACATATTTAACCTGAAATATTTTAGTTATCTTTTTTTTTTTTTTTTAATGTAGGGATCTGGAATCAGCATTTAAAAATGGATGGGGCACCTGGGTGGCTCAGTCGGTTAAGCGTCTGACTTTGGCTCAGAGCATGATCTCATGGTTTGCGAGTTTGAGCCCTGTGTCGGGCTCTGTGCTGACAGCTCAGAGCCTGGAGCCTGCTTCAGATTCTGTGTTTCCCTCTCTCTCTGCCCCTCCCCCGCTCACACTCTGTCTGGCTCTCTCTCTCACAAATAAATAAACATTACAAAAATTAAAAAAAGTAAATAAAAATGGCAATAACATTAAATTCTGAGCAAGATTAAAGTAAAATTGGTTAGGCAAAGGTATCTATCACCTGTTTTTTAGCATCACACTATTCATGCCTTTTTAAGTATAATTTTACCTGACTTTATTTTGGAAAAGAAATGACACTTTCAAATATGGTAGTATTATTTCCATTCATAATAAACAATTTTCACCAGTTGATGTGGGGACAGATGACCTTTAATCATACTTCAATATTGAACAGATTATTTATCACATGGTATGTTTATAAGAATATTTGCTAAAATCTAATTTGTTAGTGCATCAATAAATCAATATTTTATATTTTTACCTGTGGTATAATGCCTCCATCTTTTTTTTTTTTTTATTTCAGGGTTTTCTTTACTCTTCTGGACATATAACTTGCCCTAAAAGTATTGGAATAATTTTTATTCATGATTGCAAGTGCTAGCTCACTATAAATAATACCAATGGGCTGCCCACATTTGATCAATATAAGTTCTTGATGAAATATCAAAAAAAAGTTTAAAATTATGTCTAGCATATTTCATCTTATCAGAATTTTTTAAAGTAAATTACTTAAATGTCAAACTGCTTTTGCCAGAAAGTATATTATTTGCTTAAATATCACTTCAATCCTTCTGGATGACAATAGAGTTATGACAAAATAAGGAATCTTTTTTTCCCTGAAATTCAGTGGATCAAGGATTCTTTCCTTCTATCTCCCATCTGTAACGTGAAATGTGGAGGCAGAGGTCATTACAAAACCACTAAGGAAAGAAGCCACTATGCAATCAGAAGTGTGAGAACAATATCCAGTGCTCAGGATAGCAGAGCAGAATGATGTGAGGGGCCCTGACCTGTTGCCGATATCATGAAAATTCTTTACCAGCTTTGTAAAGCTACCTCTTCTCCTGTGGAAAAAAAAAATAAAATCAACCCTTGATTGGTTAAACTAATGTATTTAGAATCATGGTAGTTACTGCCAAATATAATCTTGAGGGCAAGTGATCATGACATTAAATGAATGTATGTTAATATATATAATGCAAAAAAAAAAGGTTTTTTTTTTTTTCTGAAGGATATCTTATCCTGATGACACTGAAACTTTATTCTATAAAATTTACCCACTTTCTAATCTCTCTCTGACTCCTCAGATAAATTTCTTTTGAATGTATACATACATATTCACAAACACGGGCTACAGAACACATAGGAGCTGGGGGTATGGGTCTCCTGAAGTTGGGTCTAGAACCGAATTGAGGTGGCTAAGAATTTGACTCCTGCAGGGTGACTGGACAGAAAGACTGAGTACCAAGGGTGAGAGGGCCCAGAGGCTGGGTTATTTCTTCAAACTGAGCACTGTGGTAAGAGTCACACAAATATACAAGAAGAGGTTAACAGAGACCACACCAAGTGTATCAGTCTACTGAATCTATATAGTGTTAAGGGGAATGACAACTGGATTCAGGAAAATAAATTTCCCTAAGAATAACCTGGGTCTCACCCAATCTTTTGTTTTTTAAGTTTACTTATTTATTTTGAGAGAGAGAACAAGGGAGAGACAGACACAGAGAGAGAGAGAGGGAGAGAGAGAGAATCCCAAGCAGGATCCTCACTGTTAACACAGAGCCCAATGTGGGGTTCAAACTCAGGGACCATGAGATTAGAACCTGAGCTTAACTCACTGAGCCCTCAGGTGCCCCTCACTCAACCTTTGTATCTTCATGCTACTGCACATGTGGTGTGGGGGTGAAACGGGGAGCTGTGGAGGAGGCAAACCACTACCATAGTGGGTTTCTTTGAAAATTGTCACTGAGTGGCCATCTTTGGCAGGGGGCTCCACCTTTCTGTCTTGGGGACAGGATGGGCTTCAAGAGATATATCTGACCCCGCTCCAGGCTTGCCCCTTTCTGATTTCTTTCTTGGAAATTAGTTGTAATATCCACCTCTCCTCCAGAAGTAATCTTTTCCTGAGCCGCAGAGTGCCTGTACTGCCTGTGTCCAGCCTCATTTGCAACTGGCTGAGAAGTTGTAATTCGGAGATTTAGTTAATTAGCACACTTGGCCAAAACCCCACCTTGCAACCAGGGCTCCATCAGCAATAAAACTGTAAGTTTGACTTCAAAATTCTTCATATTTGTGTGATTTCTTAAATGTGATAAGAAGGGAAGGAGAACATTGGAACAGACCTCCATCTCTTAGACCATATCTAGGTTGGCAAAATAATTCAGACATTAATAATCTGCACTCGTTGCCTTTGTGATGGTAAACTTCTGGCATTTGTATTTTCTGAATTTTTCTTCTGTTTCTTTCACTCTATAGTCATGAAACTCTTACTCCTTGTAACTTCATACTTAATATATCCACCAGGTCTCTCAATATCTTCCTTGCATATTTCAGCCCGTTATTTCTCTATGTTGTACTCTAAGTGGATTTAACAGCAATGAATTATAATACACTAATTCTTTCTGGATCTCTACTCTAGGATTTATCCATGTAAAGAGTTGTTTGTTTTTATGGCTGCAGATTTGCTATTAGGATATATGCTTGGTCATATTTCATATTCACTCATTGGTTCCATTTATTTGTTATTGTTTTATGGCTTTCAAAAATGGGTGAAATATTTTACATTTTCTATTATTTTAATTTTATTGGGCAGACGTTATCTATAGTATTTTAATTTGATGACTCTCTTTTTATTTTTATTTTTATTTTTTTTTTTAACATTTATTTATTTTTGAGACAGAGAGAGACAGAGCATGAACGGGGGAGGGTCAGAGAGACAGGAAGACACAGAATCTGAGCAGTCAGCACAGAGCCTGAAGCGGGGCTTGAACTCACGGACCACGAGATCGTGACCTGAGCTGAAGTCGGACACTTAACCGACTGAGCCACCCAGACGCCCCTATGACGCTCTTTTTAAATATTGGCTTCCCTTGTGTGTTTTAGAACAATAATATCATCATGAAAACAGAAGGTGTCTTTCTCCTTTGCCCTGAAATCACTATTTCCTGATTGTCCATCAAATGATGTTTCTAAAGAAATACATGGTCAATCATTAGTGTGATGCAGGAAGAGGATTACAGCTTACACTGAGACACGATGGAAGACTGGAAGGAGGTGTATAAAGGGACATTTGTAGATGGTGGTTAAAGTAATTGAGAGAGTTACCATCTGTTGATAGCAGTATTCTCTCCTGCTTCATTGAGATGTATATCAACAAATATTTATGTGGCCCTATTTTCTACTGTATCCCTTGAAAACAATTTTCCCTTAATCTTCTGCATGGTTTTATTCTCCTTTGTTCACCTTTTCAGATATTGATGACTTCTTGCCTCTTATGATTTCTCCATCTCTCATTTCGTACATTCCCCTTAGACAGCCCACCTAAAATTGTAAATGTCTTCACGAATATGATGGCATGATATCATCAGTCAAAATCAAATATTCCTAAGGAATTTATATTTCACAGTACTTATATTCCCTTTGGTAACCCACACTTACATAAAATCCCTTATATCTTTAAATACATATATTTTAATTAGTTGTCAATATCATAAACCGGAGATTATCTTTGACCTTTTCTCCTTCACTTCTATATTAAAAAAAATAATAATTGGTGGAGAGGGGGGCATCTGATTTTAATATTTCAATTCTGTCTCCATTTCTTCTCTTCTCCACGTCCACACTGTTGCTGAGGTTTATTTCTGATTGTTTCTCCCTGGATCACTGCTGCAACCTCAGAGGTCACCATGACTGCACAGGACCACCTTCTATCAGCATCCATCTGACTGCTCAGGTGTTTCTTCTAAATGTACCTGCCAAGAGACTTTTCGTATATTACTCTCTAGATACAGAATGAGAGGCAGGAATTATTCAAATGTATTTAATAATGTAGGAAGAAGATAAAATTTCTCGAGATATGAAATCTCCAAACATAAATTTTAAAAGCTGAGCAATAGAGACTGTGATGTGAGAGTCATGCCTAATTGCACTAAGCATGGAATGATGAGAACACAAACAAGGAGAAAGGACTGTTTGTGATGCAGTATAAGTAGCCATGTAGAAATTATTTTATTTTCATAACTATTCTGAGAGGTGTGGAAGGAAGGGTCCAACGTGGTTCTAAGTATTTTATCTTTCTCAAATTAAAAATCATGATCATTTCTCAGATATTTGTTGACATTTCTACTGGGAGTGGATTTCAACTCTACTTAAATGATACATAACTGATATAAATGACTAGAATGTCATAAGATGTCTGAAGATTATACTGCAATTGTATAAAATCGGTATGTTTCAAAAAATTTGAGTTCTTTAACTTTTTAATTAATATTAACACTACTATTATTATTATTATTATTATTATTATCATCATCATTGTTATTACCAAATCTAGTATATTTTTGGGCCAAACTTAGTCTTGTGTTACATGAGTTGAATGTAATTTATCATAGTTTTTTTTTGCTTTAATATGATGAAGTTTCAGAATAATATTACAAAATATATGACATATTCAAACTGATTCAATTTTATCCTCTTTTCTGATGGCTTTACCTACATTTTAAAATTTCTGTGAATAAAATGTGTTCTTTCACTTGAGGTGAATTTTCCCTATGCTTTCTTCTTGCTTGCTATTCCACAATAGTTTGATTGGTGCCCTCTGGCAAAGAAGCCTACGGGGTAAAGTGCTCACACTTGAGGAGATGTCAAAGGAAGTCAGTTATTATAATAAATCTAGATTGTGCAAAAGGAGTGGAGAAGAGGATATAAAAGAGACAAATTCATTTGTTGATAAGGAGTATGTGTATAGGGAGAACACCTGCACTCAATTTTTTTTTTCAACTTCCTTCCTGCCAAATCATTACTTGTTTCTGTTGTATTTTTCATTCTGGCACACATAGGACACTTGAACAACGGATAAGAGAGCCAGAAAAGACAATAGCAGTATAAGGCGAATCATCCTTATTCTGTACTTCACTTGATTCTGTAGACTTTATTCAGATTTATTTCTTAATGATTTATTATATGAATTGCTGAGATGCTCTTCAGCACAACTTGTGGTTGCAAATATAAACAGAACCAGAGCAACATAACTATATTTCCTAATACATTCCTGCCAGTGTTGTCTAACAGTCTCATGATGGAAAGTAAATTTAATGCCGTGAACACTGGGTGCAAAGAAAAAAAAAATAGGAAGACATGGATAAAAACGATAAAAGCTAAGATGAATCAAACATTGGATCATAAAATTAATTCTGCTGGCTTATCATAGAACATCTAGATGTCGTAGGAGCAGCAAGAAATTGGGTCTCTGGATACTGACCTTTGCGGCTTCACTATGAAAATTAACTCTAATAAAACCACCTTCAAGAATTTTTATTAGTCTAGTTGCCCTTAGCCACTGGATTTTTTTTTTTTGAAATCCAGTATAACTGATGACAAGCTTTCTATTCATAATACTCTCTATGTCAAAAATTGCTTGAGCTCTAGAATATATAATGTCCTGTTGTAGAACGCTGCATGGTGTAAAGCAAAGCAAAAGTAAATTTATAAAAACTGTGTATAGTTTATCACTTGTTTACACGGCCATGACCTGGTGATTTTTAAATTGTGTAGTATGCTTTAATTAATAATACTATGGCATCATTATTGTCAGAAAAGCAATACGATATTTGTTATGTCAGTGTAAGTATCTCTGTGAGCAACGAAATAAGCTGCACCCTTCATGATGCTGAGTGTCATTCTCCTTGTCACTTCAGATAGTTATCTTTACCATCTTGCAAATAAAGAGATTTGCTGTCACTGTTAACATTTTACAGATTATACAGCCTAAGTGTGAAATGTCATATCTAGATACAACGATCATGGTGCATTCTTTAATAATGATGTATTATTCACCTATGAGACCAACCCATATTTTTTAAAACTATACCTTAAGCATCATTCCTGTGCTAATAATCTTAACATGTTCATTTTATTTGCTTCTGAGTCATTTAGAGAATTCTAGTTCTCCATTTGAGCATCTGTAAAGGATGTAAAAAGGGAAAACAGGCATGAGGAATTGCTAAGTTATTTAGGTTTGGCTAGGTTAATGGGAGAAGTAAATGCCACTGAAATGTTGATATTTGGTGAAGACTTCTAAGAAAGGAAAATCCAATTTAACAGCTTTGTAATTGGGTCAGAATATTTCTATGGTCTGTTGAGTTGGGTCAGAATATCGCTATGGTTAGTTGGTTTAATTTTGAGAAATATGATCATTGAATGTAAAATAATTTCCAGTACATAGGATTTTCATCATCTGTACATAAGTAGATAAATCATTTGTATATTTGTAAAAAAATTGTCAAGTGAATATCATATACATCAGTAGCAACAAGTCACATTTGTGTAACCCAACATGCTTTTAATTATTATTTGTTATATTAATTTAATCTTTTCAATTCAAAAGTACCTAAAACACTGGATAATGAGTAAGTATACATTTCTATTTAAAAAGGGATCACTATCTCAGGATGATGCACTAGTTTTAGTTAAATAATTACATGGGGAAACTAGTCATTTGTAGGATTCAGAATTCACATCATCTGAACAGGAGATTAAGAGGAATGTACTTTTAGAATCTCAAGAATCTTCTCTGTGAATTTATCATTTTTGGAGAAGAGGAAGCTGTGGTACTCTAATGAAAGTCTTTCTGATTCAGTACCATATGTGAACAAGGACTGTTTATCAGTGTTTGTCCGCATTCATGTGCAGAGGTCAGTAATTCTTTTTGACTCCCTTGAAAATGAGGACACTAATAGAAAGGCCAAGAACTCTTTGGGAATGTTCATATGTCCCTATGCCTATAGAGGTTTTTAATCATTAGAGCTGTGTGGATAATTTAGTAGCCACTAAATTTAGACTGATCATTTAAGTCTAAAACCTAAGTTTAAAAAAAAAGAAAAAAGATATTTTGACATTTTTAAACTCAAATATTCAGTGACTCAAACTATAATACTTTGGAATAGTGTCTATTTTCTGTAGTATGTGAATGCACGATTGTTGGAGTTATAGTATCTAAATTGTTTCTCTAAGAGGTAAAGATGGAAAAGTAACCAAAATGTGTAAAAAAATGTGTCAAAGTAAATGAAAGAAAAGAGACAGCTTTCTTAGCAAATGTGACTTAGTGATTTGAAGTTAACAGGCCTATATTTTGAAAGTTAGTGTAAAATATAGTAATATTTGTATTGCTCAGAGCCCTGCATTACTAAGATACAGTGAATCTCTCTGTCCTCTCTCTCTCAATTTCTAAGTCAATTACTTTATTGAGGGAGATATGTACTCAAATGTTAGCTGGTTTTAAGAAAATGGATTTCCTGACACTTCTAAAATTTCATAAATAAAAAAAAAATAGAATTGGGAGCAAATCCAGACTACACAGGGTATACTTTATTATGCTTTTCTTGGTCACTCAACTCTTCGTTCCTCAGGAACCACATAGCTAAGTAACACATTGACCTGTGTGATTCATGGTTCAGTGGTTTTTGTACCCAAGGGAGTTTAAGCTTCATGAAACCATGAATGTGTCTGCTTTACTTACTATTTGATCTCAGACAGTTAGCTCAGTTTCTATTAAAGGGTAGATACTTAATATACATTAGTGGCATAGATTAATACCAGAATAAAAATGTGCACTTACTAGGACTAAACAGTGTGGGTGAACTAAGAGAAAGAGGAAATTCACCCAGTGATTAGCCTGCGGACTGCGGTAGCCTTCTGTCTTCCTGCAACTCAGCTTGGCTCTTTCAAGTCACTCTTTCTTAAAACATTAATTTGCTTTCCAGGGTGATCATCTAATCACTGTGAAAACCTGTTTGTTGAGACTGCATTAAGACAGAATTGTAAGGTAAGTGAGGATTATATACCTATAGTCATTCTAGACATTTTCTTTAGATCTATCAAAAAAAAAAAAAGAGGCTACCATTTTTATTGTTGTTATTATTATTATTATTATTATTTATGTGACTAATAGGTCCATGTCTTTTGCATCCAGAGGGATTTTGAACTTAATGAAAGCATGGACTGTGTCTGCTCTGCTTACCACTTTATTGCCACCACTGAGGTGAATTCCTACTAAAGGGTAGACTTTCCAGGGCTGTTCCTTGCCCTCAGGCTAAAGTGCACACCCTTGGGGATTCAGACCAGGCTGTTTATGACCCTGTCCCTGCCCGCCCACGACTCCCCCATCTCACTAGAGGATCCTAAACCCACTGTTCTAACTCTTGCTGTTCACGCACAATCACTGTCTCCCAGACCATCCCACAACCCCAGCTTTTTCTGACCTACATCTAAGCTAATTCTAATTCTGTCACTTCCCCTAGATCAGACAGACATGTGAAATCTTTTCTTTTCCTTCTTTTCTTTTTTTGTAACATAGTGTCTTATTATTTTATTTTATTTTATTTTATTTTTTAGTTTATTCGTATTGGAGAATAGGCAAACCATATATCACTCATCTCGCAGGAACAGTCTCTATTTCTGCCCCACATTATACTTGACACCAGTCTTAACCCTTCGCGTTCCTGTCTCCCCCACCAATATCGCATCCCCAGTATCCACCAAAAGGGAAAAGAAATCTATAAACATTAGGAAGAACTCTAGATTTTACTGACGATGTTAGAAAGGAGATTAAAGAGGTATTATCTATAGCTAGCTTCCAAGCATTTTATTCTAATATTTTTAAGTAGACCTCTCTTGTATGTTTGTCTTTTGAGCCATAGTACAGATCTCTTTTTCTCTGAAACTTTTTTCTTAGGTAAGCATTACATTTTGATCTGTGAATTATTACAGCTAAGAAAGCAAAGGAAGCTGGGGCACCTGGGTGGCTCAGTCGGTTGAGCATCCAACTTCAGATCAGGTCATGATCTCATGGTTTGTGAGTTTGAGCCCCACATTGGGGTCTGTGCTGAGGGCTTGGAGCCTGGAGCCTACTTTGGATTCTGTGTCTGCCTCTCTCTCTGCCCCGCTCCCCCCATTTGCGCTCTGCCTCTCTCTCTCTCTCTCAAAAATAAACAAACATTAGGGGTTCCTGGGTGGCTCAGTTGGTTGAGTGTCCGACTTCGGCTCAGGACATGATCTCACGGTCTGTGGGTTTGAGCCCTGCGTCAGGCTCTGTGCTGATAGTTCGGAGCCTGGAGCCTGCTTCAGATTCTGTTTCTCCCTCTCTCTGACCCTCCCTCGTTCATACTTTGTCTCTCTCTGTCTCAAAAATAAATAAACATTAAAAAAAAATTTAAAAAAAAGAAAACAAAGGAAGCTTATCAATTTCCTTTCTATCCTTATCAAACAGTATAATATATTAAAGCAAATAAAAAATAATTCAGTGAAATCTTCCTTCCCCTTTTTTTTCATATATCTAAAGAAAATGTTCAGAATGGTTATGAAGATATAATCTTCATTTACCTCACAATTCAGTCTTTAATGTCAAGAAGCAGGTTCTCAAAGTGTTTCTGAAACTCAAATTATATAAATACAGTGAAGGGGATTTTTATATTTTAAAATAGAAATCTGGAGTTAAATAATGAGATAATTTATATAGTTTAATTATGAAAATACTAAAAGACACCCTCATTTAAATGAATAATCCATATCTTGTGTGTCTTTATGTTTCCCTTTGTCTGAATGTTGAAATCGATATGTATTTTCCGAAGACCAATATGAATGATTTCATGAGTGATTAAGTAATATAGGTTAATATGATTTTCTTTTCTGTACAGAGTTCATTTACTTTAGCATCGTCACATAATATACATAGAAAGAGGCATATTGGCTCCATTTAGTTTTTCTAAATAGTGAGACACCAATTAGTGTACAAATCGAAGACCCTGCTACATTAAAAACATTCTTAGAAAACCTTACAAAGTTGTAACAAATAAATGATTTATGCATCAGGGTTTCTGTTTCCAATCCGGGCCACATCAATAAAACCCAGACTGGCATATGCAAATGGCCATCAAAACATCCATACCTGGAGAGCCACCAGGCGTCTTTAACTTAATTTATCTAAAAATAAACAGTTGCTTTTTCCCAACTACCCTTCCTTCAGTCGTGCCCGTTTGAGTTGGGGGCAACATCATGAATCCAGCTGCTCAATCTAGAAGCTTTGAAATTATTCTTGACCCCTTTCTTCTTTGATACATCATATCCGGTGCATCAGCAAATTGCATTAGCTCAACCTTCAAAATGTATTTAAACTTGAACTACATCTTACTGCCTCTGGGAGTAGTACCACCTTGATCCCAACCACCAATATCAGTGGTATAGATTTTTGCAATATTCTTTTACCTCTCCAGCCAACTTCATAGCTTTTCTTAACACAACAGCTGGAGAGAATCTTTAAAAAACTTCATTTCAGTCACGTTACTCTTCTGCTCACAACGCCCAAGCTATCTCTTTTTTTCTCAGTGTAAAACCAAAGACCTGGTTAAAGCAAAGAAGCCCCGCAATAATCTGCCCCAACTCAAATTCCTCCCTGTTTATGACTTTGCACTCATGGCCTGCTACCCAATGCCTGTCTTTCTGAGTTCCAGTCGCACATGTTAGCCTCCCAACATCCAACTACACTTCAGCATCGGGATGAAGAGACTGGAGCGCTTTCCTTCAGATCTGCACAAGCCTTGCTCTCTGTCATCTCATTCAGTTCTTTAAAAACAAAAAAACAAAAAACAAAAAACTTCTAAGTTTATTTATTTCTTTTTGAGAGAAAGCAAGAGAGAGAGGTACAGAGAGAGAAGGAGAGAGAGAATCGCAGGCTCACAAACCGCGAGATCATAACCTGAGCTGAAATCAAGAGTTGGACACTTAACTGACTGAGCCACCCAGATGCCCCTATCACATTCAGGTCTTTACCCAATTAGCCTGTAACTGAGACTTTCCAGAACTATTCTAAACTGTAATCCTCCTTTCCAATGTCTTTTCCACGCTTACTTTTTTCTCTTGAGTGCTGATCATCATCTGACACATAATGCATTCTATTTATTTGTGTTTTATCTACATTACCACCACTGGAAATGTTTATTTCATAGGCACAGAGTTGTTTTGGGTTTTTTTTAGTGTTTATTTGATGCTTTATCCCCAGCACTAAGGACATATAAATGACACTTGATAAATACTTGTTGAGTGAATGCATTATGGAAGAAAGCTATTTAAACTACAGAATAAATGATGCATTATTTCAATTATTCATGTTCTATCTACATGATATTGGGAGGTAGGTAAGAGTGGCACTACAGGGCCCATTCGACCGTTGGGGAAAATGAGTATAAAGATTGATACTAGTTAGGGGCGCCTGGGTGGCTCAGTCGGTTGAGCACCCAACTCTTGGTTTTGGCTCAGTCATAATCTCATGGTTTATGGGTTCGATCCCCATGCTTCAGATTCTCTGTCTCCCTGTCTTTCTGCCCCTCCCTTGCTCACACTGTCTCAAAAATAAACAAACATTTTTAAAGAAAGATTGATAGTATTTCCTAAATTATAATAACCTAAGCTTCTCAAATTCCTTAACCTTGTCAGATATAATAGATTCTCATCGCTGTTGTAACAAATGATAGCAGGCTTAGTGGCTTAAAACAATGCAAATTTATACTTCTGGTAGCTTGGAGTCTAGAATGGGTCTCATTGGGCTAAAATCAGATATCAGCAGGGCTGTTTTTTCTTTTGTTTTGTATTTTGAGGCTTCAGGAGAGAGCCTGTGCACTTGCATTTTCCATCACCTGCATGCCGTGTCTCATGGCCTTCACATCCGTTTCACTCCAACCTCTGCTTCCGTGGCCACATCTCTGTCTCAGACTTACTGCCTCTCTGTTACACTTATAAAGGCACTTGTGACTGGGGAGCCTGGATGGCTCAATCAGTGAAGCTTCTGACATCAGCTAAGGTCATGATCTTGCGGTTTGTGAGTTTGAGCCCCACTTCAGGCTCTCTGCGGTCGGCACGGATCTTGCTTTGGATCCTCTGTCTCTGTCTCTGTCTCTCTGCACCTCTCTTGTGCTCTCGCTGTCTCTCAAAAATAAGCAGACATTTAAAAAAATTTTAAAAAGACACTTGTGATTATACTGGGCCCACAGATAAGCCAGTATCATCTCCCCAATTCAACATCCTTAATCATATTTCTAGCTTCAGGCATTAGGAAGTGGACTACTGTGGTGGGCTAGGATTCTGCCTACTACCTCAGAATGGCACCAAATTCTCTAAATCATAGCACAACTGTAATCTTAATGTAAATGACACTAGTGAAAATCACATGACTTTTCTTGGAGAGGTTTTAACTTCTATAACTTTCGTTCATAAATTTACTTCAAAAGTTACTAATCTGGCTCTTGCACTTCAAGGTAATTTTCTGTTATTAAATACCTTCCTTTGAAATGAGTAATATACTCTATTGCTTGTGTCTTTTCCTCTGGCTCTAATTATTCAAAGTAACTATTCAGTTTAGTCATTGATTGAAGCAGCAGTTTGAGTCAGAAGGTCTCTTTCACAGCATCTTTTCCCATACTCATTTAGATTTATTTATTCATTTTTGAGAAAGAGAGAGAGAGAGAGTGAGAGAGAGAGAGAGCACACAAATGGGGGAGGGGCAGAGAGAGAGGAAGAGAGAGAATCCCAAGCAGGCTCTGTCCTGTCAGCATGGCGCCCAATGTGGGGCTCAAACTCATGAACCGTGAGATCACAACCTGAACTGAAGTTGGTCACTTAACCAACTGAGCCACTCAGGAGCCCCTAAGTAGGCTTTTTATGTAAGGCTTCTGAACACTTCAATGCAACTTATTTTCTTCAGTAACTAATATAAACAGTATATAATTTTTGTTTAAAGTAAAGAAGGCATACTTTATTTGAGACAATATTAGTACCTGGAATTATCATTAAAATGTGGTCAGTAATCAATGAGTGCTTACTGTACATCAAAAAAACAATCATTTCTCTGGAGTGATCATGGTCAGGAGCCTTGGTAAGTCAAATATTTCATATTCCACATTTTACACTTTTTTTTCCCCAAAGTGGCCACCGATAAATAAAGTCATAGATATATTAACATGTGTTTGAGTTACATGAGATTTAAATGGAAAAGTAAGTAAATTAGCTCTACTTTTGAAACTTGTGAACAGCAGTCCTGTCACCTCATTAGTGAGTGACCAACTGAGACAACCAGGCCCCAGAGTGTGTGCTATTAATGATGTGTTACACAGATCCTCACAAATAAAGAAGATCTTTCAAAGTTACATTATACATTTTGAATAGGAATAGATCCAAATAAAAAATTACTATTGTAGTTCAATAGCATATAAGGCAGAGTTCAAGAAGTTGAAATAGGGGAAAAATAGTCAAGGAGATTTTACTCCTCCAACTGACTAAATAAGAAATATTTTTGTAAGACAATTTATAAGCTAGTAATTAGAATTGCAATTACAAGCGATTTATGACAAAAAAAGACAAAATACAGAGTGATACTATCCTTCTATGAGGTTAGAATTATATAAAGGATTCTCTTTATATTCCACATTCATAGAACAAAGTTTATGAGTAAGATACACAGAAAAGCTGACATTTTAAAACGTTTTCTAGGGGCACGTGGGTGGCTCGGTCAGTTAAGCGGCCAACTTCGGCTCAGGTCATGATCTCGTGGTCCATGAGTTTGAGCCCCGCGTCGGGCTCTGTGCTGACAGCTCGGAGCCTGGAGCCTGTTTCAGATTCTGTGTCTCCTTCTCTCTCTCTGACCCTCCCCCGTTCATGCTCTGTCTCTGTCTCAAAAATAAATAAACATTAAAAAAAATTTAAAAAAATTAAAAAAAATAAAACATTTTCTATGTGCCTAGCACTGTTCTAAATCTTCTATAATAACGGCTTTATTTTTGTTAATGTTTATTTATTTTTGAGAGAGCGTGTGCACACATGTGTGAGCCCAAGTGGGGGAGGGGCAGAGAGACCGAGACAGAGATCTCTGAATTCAGCTCCACACAGACAGCAGAGAGCCTGGTGCAGGGCTCACACTCAGAAACCATGAGACCTGAGCCAAAGTCGGATGCCCACCATCTGGGCCACCCAGGAGCCCCTCTGTGTTAAGTTCCTGAATTCACTTATATAATACTAAAGACTGAAAGCTGAAATTTTTGATCCAAAATTGTGATTAGCAAACAATTATAAAAGAAAGATACTGTTCAACATTTGCAATGAAAATCAATATAGTGTCCTCTCCACTTCAGTCCCAGCCCACACCTGCTTCATGATGTGAACCTCCAGGTAATTTAAGTTGCCCTTGATTCCCACATATTCCTTATTCAGACAGAGAGGAAACTAAACTGCAGTCTCCTGTGAAACATTTTGAGCTGATTTGCTGATTGTAGCAAATAAAAATAATCAGCATCAAGATTTGGTAAGTGCAGACATCTATGATTTGTTTCGGTTTAATCAAGCAGTAGCAGCATTTCTTGGGAGATAAAGTACATGATCTATTATAAGCTTAAGCCCTTAGAAATTCATTTTTGTGAAAAAAATTGGAAATAGAAGATTTATTTTTTATTATGAATGCTTTAATATTTTACTAAATATACGTTCAATGATAGCGGAAGATAATTTATTGCTGTTATGTTGAATGTAATTGTGTCAACACACTTTCTTGCCAGCATCCAAATTATTCACAACAACTTTGAATTTATGGGGCATTCATCAGAAAATCGGTTGTTTGAGGGAATGTTACAAAAAGGGCCATGATGAAGAAGTGTAAAGAGAAGTTTGCTTGGAGATGCTCAATTACAGACACACCATCTCCTTTACTTCAATAAGTCTTAGCATAATATTTTGTTGAATCCGTGTTATTTTTTACACACATATATCCTTACCTGTCAGCTCAGGTAGCATCTGACCTTTACTATCTGAATTTGGTTTGGAGATGTTTGAAGAAAGGAATGTCATTAGCCCTTTGTTACATGCTTTATTATCATAATATATCTTGGTGATATAATCTATGTAGCTTAAAAATGAGCTACTATTTACTTCTTCAATCCTGCTCTTAAAATGTCCAGAATAAACATTTAAAACTGTATCTGTGCCTTGAAAGAGGCTGCCGGTGTTTCTGGTGTTTCCACCGACATCAATTCTTCTTTGTTCGTAGCAAGATAATTTTTAGTCGGATACACAAATGCCCACCACAGACTATAAGTTCTAGCCTTCTTGCATTAGAGCAGAAGAGACGTGTGCAAGTTCTGGCAAGCGCCTATGGAAAGGGTGTACTTACCTTCTCTGTCCTCTATCTGTGGACTGCAGCGCAGGTATTAGGCTCCGTTAACCTTCACCAAGTGGACCAGCGACCCGTTCTACAGGTGGTCTGCTTCCCCACGTCATCAAACCTCCATGTCTGTCATCTTCCACTTAGCATGACTGAGAATGTAAGAGTGCGTGAAGGAAACAAATCTATAGAGAGTTCAAGTCGCTGTGCTTTGTTGTCCTTTAGGCAACTAGCCTAGCTCATATTTCAATAAGGAATTTAGTAGAAAGATGTAGGGAAATTCTAGACGAAAAAGGAAAGTGATGTGGTTATGTCCTACTAGACCAGGGAGCAAGGACACAACTCTTGCTGCTGGAGTTGGTAACCTCTGGTATGTCATGGTGAGAATGTCACCAGGAATCCTTTAGAAGCTTGACCATATATCGGGGCGCCTGGGTGGCTCAGTCGGTTGAGCGTCCGACTTCGGCTCAGGTCATAATCTTGCGGTCCGTGGGTTCGAGCCCCGCGTCGGGCTCTGTGCTGACAGCTCGGAGCCTGGAGCCCGTTTCAGATTCTGTGTCTCCCTCTCTCTTTGCCCCTCCCCTGTTCATGCTCTGTCTCTCTCTGTCTCAAAAATAATAAATAAACGTTAAAAAAAAAAAAAAGAAGTTTGACCATATACCAACAGAACTTCTTCACTCAGCAAAAATGGTTGGAAACACACAAAATATTTTGTTTTTTGTTACTTTTAGTCAAGTAGACTGGACTGATTTTCTACTAGAGCAGAGATTAGAAAATCTCTGCTTTTCATTATTTTGAAAAAAAAGTGCCTCTATTTTTTAACTTTCTTTATTTTGAGAGAGAGAGAGAGAGAGAGAGAATCCCAAGCAGGCTCCATGTTGTCAGCATAGAGCCAGAAACGGGGCTTGAACTCACAAACCATGAGATCATGATCTGAGTGGAAATCAAGAGTCAGATGCTTAACCTACTGAACCATGCAGCAGGTGCTCCCAATTGGCTCTCTTCTAAAGAGGAAGTGTAAGCAGGACACAACACTGTGTCCCTAGGGCATTCTCCGTCTTCTCAGCCAGTTAAGCTGCAACTGCAATAAAGCCTTGGATTGTGAGTAACATGTTCTGTGGGTTTTCTGCAAGACAAGTAAACATTTCTAATAATTTTAACCTGATAAATGAATGATAAATGAACCTGATAAATGATAACTGAATGCAATGGGAGTAGTATGTAACACGGAATATCACATGATCACAACTGAGCCGATGGTTCTTTTCGCTCTCTCTCTCTCTGTGGGATTGTGAGTGATCTTTTCCATGCTCAGATGCTTGGTCTCAGGCCTCAGTGTTTGGCAGAAATCATTGATTTGTCAGAACGTTGGAAGGTGCCCACAACAGACACTAGTGTATTTTTTTTTTGTCATTTCCAAGCACCTGTGGACAATCCTTTGCTTTTCCATACAAGAATAAGCTTAGGAATGCTTTGCTTCATTCTAGGTCAGGCTGCCTGCAGATAGAGACCCTTTCCTCTGCTGCCTTATTGCCAGTTACATAAAATACAGTCTATGACAAGATTTTATTAGTACTGTACTGTAGTCAGCATCCATGAGAGTGTATACAATGTCCTCCATGCCGAAAAAGAATAGATAGCAGTGATTCTGTTAGTGATAGTGAAACGGGTCCTACCCAATAACCCTCTTCTCTCGTCTCCCTCACACCAGCCACGAAGGTATCCAAAGGTGAATGCAGGTTAATTTGTTCATTTTTCTGTATATTTTGCATTTTCTGTATTATTTTGTATTATATTACAGCATTATAATCATTTTTATATGAATACTTGTGGGTTGTGGAATGAATCATCTGAGTTTCCGTTATTTCTTATGGGGAAATTCACTTTGATATACCAGTGCTTTGGATTACAAGCATGTTTCTGGAACAGATTATGCTCGCAAACCAAGGTTTTTCTGTATTGGATTGAACACCTTTTATTTACTTTTTTTAGCAGCAATTCTAGCCTCTGGTTCCAGATGACCTTAATGCGAGATCAATGTGTGCAGCTGAATGATGCACTGAGAAAGGCTACCAGGGATGAGGGCAGGAGGGCAGGTTGGGACTGAAATCTAGCTTTGACCTCATTCAACATGCAGTAAAGTTGGCAGCGCTGAGAAGGAGTACCTATTACTCTTTACAAAGGCACAGTCCATGCGCTGTGTCAATGCCTGTGACCGTGCTGTGGCACCTAGGGAGATCCTCTTTCCATGCTATTCATCCAGAATAGTGTCTCATCTTGAACTCTCACTTTGAAACTGCTGTCATTATGTTGCGATGTTGACAGAGAAGGTTGGCAGAGTTCTGAGGCTAGTCAAAGTTTGTAAATGCAAAAAAAAAAAAAAAAAACAAACAAAAGAAAACAAAGTTTCAGAGAGCAAAACACAAAACAAAACAAACTAGCTATTTAAAGTTATAGTCTTTGCTGTCTCACTTGCATATGAAATTTACCGGAAACAAGCAAGCTGACACTGTTCCGTTGCAGGAATTGTGTTGCAGAAACAAATGAACCAGAGACCATAATACCTGGACTGCAAAAGCCTGTGAAGCATATGCCACAGGAATCAGGTGACAACGTTGGGTATCTCTCAAGGATACCATTTCCCCTTCTCATCAGTATCACAGGTGTGGCCTCAGAGTAAAATGAGCAAAGAAGAATCCGCAAAACAGCAACTCAGAACTGCCATCTAAACCCATTAAGGAGAGTTCCTTGAATCCCAGTGCAGAGACTTTTCACATTCGTTCCTGACAGGTATTGGCGATTGCTGGCAACAGAGGATACATGTCCCCTATGCTTTCATTTTCCAAATGGAGTTACTATGGTAGTTATCATTACTCCGTTCTGATTTATATTTTATGCGGAAGAGGACTTAGTTTAGTATTTGTGTTAAACAGCTTCTGGAGATGATTGCTTATCATGAAGATGTGTAATTTCACCATGGTATAGTAAATACATAGGTTCTATGCTGCCACTTTTAGATTAGAGATCAAGTTATTTTATTTGTGGGAAGAAGGATTTACACGACCACCCAGCTCAACACTATGTGTTCCCTTTCATTAGGTGTGACCTAGTGTCCTGTTTTGATTAATGAGACATAAGTAGAAAATACGTGGTCAAATTCTAGATAATTTTCTTCAAATGATATTATGAGCTATTTTCCGTTTTTTCTTTTCTTTTTTCCACTGTGGACAAAAATATGTGATGATGGAAGAGTAGACGATAAAAGGAAGTCTGTTTCCCTAACGATCAAGCTGCTAAGAGAACCTTGGAGTACATGCCCTGTATGTTAGGTGAGAGGTAAATACATATTTTCAAGTGACTATATTTTGGGGTCTTATAATCCATAAGATTAGATAAATCCGTATTAAGGTAGTTTGAAATTTGACTAAATTTGAAATCTTGCATAAAGGTGAAGCAGCCATTTTGAATAACAATTGTTTCCTGAAAATTAGTTTTGCACTCTGGCTCACTCACTGTAGCAGAAGATGATTTATACCTAGTGTGTGTCTGGCACACAGCATTCACTCAATAAGTGTTTGTTGAGTGAATCCATTTAAAATTTTCCCCTCATTTATTAGTCATCATTCAGTCTTTCCAAAGTCAAGGAAGTTTCTTAATCTCCATAGAGCTGCTAGAATTCTAATACTATTCTAGTGCCTTTATCAAAACACAGACATATGAGCCAAACTGGCTGCACAAAGCCAAAATGAAATTAGCTTTTAACAGAGCAATTCCAAAATAAATTACCCCAGACAGGCTCTTTTATGCTCTCTAAGTGCAAAGCTCTTCTGTTAAGCAAATGTGCTTCTGTGCTTGATAAATGAAATTGATGTGATCTGTCCTTTGTTTAAATTTACCTCTCAGTTTACTCAGCATCAGCTTTGGGGCTCAGTTTCCATAACATCTCAGTAACTACACTCATTTTGTAACTTTCTGCATACAGGGCCTTTCAGAAGCAGAAATGAAGGTATGCAGGAAGGAGCAAGCGGTCTAGCAAAGAGATCTAGCAAAGAGATAAGTTACGTAATGACTAGTTATCAAGGTAGGAACAGATTTCGGACAACAGGCACCCATTGTTTGACTCTTATCATTTTATACTATTTTAATATATTGTGCGATCACATAGGAACTCTGAATTATATTGCAAGCCATTCCAAATGACATAAGCTTGGTAGAAATAAAATAATTAATAAATACTATTCTAATTTTACCTTTCACATTGAACTGTAAAATGTATTGGCAAGAAAGAAGCTGACAGGATAAAAAAATTAAAGAACAAAAAGAGATTAAATGTGATAAATGTATAAATGCAGACATTCCACCATTTGTACCACCATTATGTTCTGGTTAGTCTTTGTTTGACTGTATCTTTTATGTACCATATACACAGATCTCTTTCCTTCTGCTAGTTTTTCTCTTAGTGCTTTACTGAAGATGATTTCTATTGAACTCTCTTTATATTCATTGATTTTTCTCTCTGCTACATCCTTTGTTTATTCCCTAGGAGTATTTATTTGTTCATTCCTCTGGTGACAGATAGAAGGTGTGGGAGGTCCCTTAGATATCCTACTGATACGGCTGTATTGGGGGGTAGTTGTAGCTGTTTTAGTCCATCGTTGTTAAGGTACTGAAAGTGTTATGATGTGTACAGGTTGCGGATCACTCCTTACAATGGGACTCTGCCTCCTACATAAGCCAGTAGTCTCACATCGCCTTTCAGGTCCAGAGCCACTACCGTCTCCATCCCTTAGGTATAGATCTCTCAATGCTTCGCAGGTATTTGTCAGTTCTTTCTGAAAGTTCTACCTTTTGGAGACTTTGAGCTTAGCTCACCAGATTTTAGGCACATTCAGGTTCATAACCCGGCAAATGTCTGGAGTGGAGGACCTGTTTTACATGTTGAAGGCTTCCTCTCTCTAGTCTGTGTTTCTTACGCATTGCACCACAGCAGGGCAGCGTTGGGGCCATGGGGCAGTTGTGCTTCCAGAAGCAGTAAATCTGAGTTCACGTTTTCATGGTGAGAAGCTTGCCACTTGCATCACACAGATCTCCTTCCTTGATGGGGTTAGAGGATAGCTCCTCCATAGTTGCTGGGAGCTTCTTCCTGATGTAAAATTTTGAACAGGGAATTAATAGAATGAACTGTAGGTTCTCAGTTGCAACTGGTACTTCTCCTTCCCTTTGAGAACTATTCATTCTAAATTCACCTTAACCCAGCTATCACTTCAGGTCTCACTTCAGAAGTTTTTTATAACTTGCTCATTAGAATGGCCCAAGCCATTGTTAGAGAGGGATTTGAGTGCTTGGCAGATATATTCTTTTTAGGATAAGGATGCTTTTCATGTCCATTCATAGTTGCAGTGAATCAATGAAGAATTAAAAGGCACCAATGGTCACATGGTTTCCACACATATTCCTCCTTGTTCCATTGCATAAAAACAACCCAATCAATATCTGTTGATTAGGCTCAGTTATCCCTGACAGCATAGCATTTCCTAGCCAAGCTGGCTATGCCCTGGCCACAAAAGGTCCAAAGTATCCTGGAAACAACTATATTTTGTAGTTCATTGAGAACTTTCCATGTTCCCTGATAAGAATATGTCTCCCTTTGGTGGCCAAAATCTTCAATCCTGCATGACCCAAAACTTCAGGGACAGGAGGCACAAAATTATGATATGTGGGATAACTGGGTGACTCCTGATCTCACTCCTTGGATCCCAGGCACGTATGTTCTCCTGATGCAGCATCCCTGATTTAATACATATACTGTATCCTGAAAAAAACATTTCCTTTCTGGAATTTTATTTCATATAGTTCCCTTTGCTTCAACAGCTATCTGATATTTCTAAACTATGTTTTTAAAATATTTTTCATTTTTTCCCTAATTGCTGCAGTGGCTTGCAGTTCCCTTCTACATTCTATTTTGAAACTGAAATTGCTCTCGGCATATCCATGTATATAATGATTAGATTCTGGAAAAAAACAAACCCAATTATTAAAATGTAAGCCTTTGGGTAGAGCTAAACTTGGAGGGGTTGATGTGGATGTTGCACATTTTATTAAAATATGTTTATATTGCTTGGAAGTTGTATATGTATCGTGCATTCATGCACTTTATTTTATTTTTTATTTTTATTTTTGAAAATTTAAAACAGGCACAAAGTTTACCAAAAGAACATGTTGCTGCATTATTTATTAACTCACTTATTTAATAAAGAAAGTGACCTCTAGAAACTAAAAAAGTCAAGGAAACAGATTCTCCCCCAGAGCCTTCAGAAGGAACTTATGTTGGTCATGAGGTATATATGCATGTATGTACGTGCAGAAATGGCAGGTGTCCTGAAAGTCTCCCTAACCCACCTTCTATGATGACACAAGGTCAGACACATGCAAATAGTTTGAGACCCATCGAAGCATTAAACATTCTATTTAAAAAGTGAGTGTGGTATATCGTTTTAGACACACAGAAAATCTTACGTGAAGTCACTGAGATGAGAAACAGTTAAGTGATTTTCAAGTGCTAAGAAACTTCTGTGAATGAAACAAAGAAAGCAAAAAGGAACACTTTAAGATTAAAAAGGCAGGGAGTAGTTAGTGGAAGTTATTTCATGACATAATAATTATTTTGATAATTTCCTCAGTTATTGGAGAGTTGTGGGAGTGAAAGACAAACTAGAACGTTCAGTGTTCGCTCTGTCCAAGGCTATTAAATGTTGTGAGACGTCCACTGGAAGTTACACCCCTCCCACACATTAGCCCAATGACTCAGAGCTATGCAGTACTTTCATATCTAAAAGTTTTATACTGTACTTCTTAAAATATTTATTTTGAGGAGGGGAAAAGGCATTTGTCTGAATATGGGTTCTAAGTCGTATATATTCCTTATCATTCTGACAAACTGAATTCGTGGAGCAAAATTTTGCTAAACGTTAAATTTGGGAATTTAATATGCCAGATTATTAAAATACTGCTCACTAACTAGGTCGTGAACTTTAAAAGTAAAATATGTCTTGAAGAAAATTTCATTTTTGTGACATTGTAATTAAAAGAAAATGTTAAAATATTAAAGTAAAAATGAAAGTAATAGTTTCCAATAAAGATCTCAGTAATACAGCAGGAACAAAATACGTGCTTGTTAGAAATAAGGCAACTATAAGCCAAATTACCAAATAAAGCAATTCCAACGAATTATAAAAAAACAAATGAACAAAAAAATGATTGCTTAACCCCCACTCCCTGCACAGGTATTCATTCCCTAATCCCAGAACCTGTCACCATGTTACCTTACATGGCAAAGGGGGACTTTATAGTTGACTAAATTAAGGATCTTGGGTTGGGAGATTATCCTAGGTTTTCTGTGTGGGTCCAATGTAATCATAAGGGTCTTTTTAACAGGGAGGTAGGAGAGTCAAAGAGGAAAGATATGTGACTAAGGAAGCAGAGTGGACTGATATATATTCTGTTGGCAGAGGGGTCATGAGCTAAGGGAAGGAGGTGGCCTCTAGAAGCTGGAAAAGTCAAAGTAACAGATTCTCTCCAAGAGTGGCTGGAAGGACCTCATGCTTGTCAACACCTTGATGTTCGCCCTATGACACCCACTTTAGATTTCTGACCTCCAGAACGATCATATAATATGTTTTGTTAGTTTTGTTGTTTTAAGCTACAAAGTAATTTGTTTCAGCAGCAGTAGGGAATTCATACAGCATTGTTTTAGCTTATTCATTCCTAAAGTCATTTTGCCTTGCTTAACCGTGCTGTTTCAGAGAGACAGTAAACTCTGTGGGGAAGGAATGGAAAGTACCGGGAAGAGGTGAAGTAGCCTGGCCGGCTTCTTCACAAGAAGGTGAGGGCAGCCCCGTGGTTACTTGAGAGAGAGAGAGAGAGAGAGAGAGAGAGAGAGAGAGAGAGAGAGAGAACACAGACCGGAAAGCTGCAGAGAGAGGGAGACACAGAATCCGAAGCAGGCTCCAGGCTCTGAGCTGTCAGCACAGAGCCCCACGCAGGGCTCAAACTCATGAACCTTGAGATCATGACCTGAGCTGAAGTCAGACACTTAACTGACTGAACCACCCAGGCATCCCATGAAATCACTGATTTCTGAGAGGGAGAAGCACGTGGTGATAGGTCTAGAGGCTTATCTCTTTCCCGTATTGTTCCGATCTATCGTTGGTCAGTTTTCCGTATCTTTTGCACAGAAGCAGCCCTTCTCTTCTGGGTGTTCTTGACTATGTGGTTAGAAAGCTGTGTAGGGACACATAAGCAGCCATATCTTTCATAACTCAACACAAAAACTGTCAGATAAATCTCTTTTATGAGTTTAAATAAACTGTTATCAAGTTTAACAACTCCAGAGCAATAGAAACTGATGAAAACCAGAAATCTGAATGCAAGTGACCGTATTCCAAGAAAAAAACAAATCACGTAAGTGCAAAAGTTATCTTTGGTGAGGTCACTGCACGGTGACAAACCTGAGTCTAGTCCACCAGGAAGCAGAAACACAGCCCCAAGCCCACACACACCAACCTGCCCCCTAGATTCAGACTTTTCAAACAAGTCAACCACGGTACAACGTGCAGTCTAAGTAAAAACAAAATGAAAATAAAATAGCAAAATAGCATTACCCCGTGGACAGAAATGTAAGTAATACAATTAAGCTTGAGAATTGTGAACATAGATTTATGCCCAGTGCTTTTGTAATTTATTCTAAATCATGAATGAAACAGAACAAACAAAAAGACTGCTGAATTGAAACATGAAAGGCTGTCTCTTCCTTCCTTCCTTCCTTCCTTCCTTCCTTCCTTCCTTCCTTCCTTCCTTTTAGTGTTTATTTATTTTTAAGAGACAGAGAAAGTGCAACTGGGGGAGGGGCAGAGAGAGAGGGAGACACAGAATCTGAAGCAGGTCCGAGCTCCAAGTTCTGAGTTCTGACACACAAACCGCAAGATCATGACTTGAGCCAGAGTCGGACGCTTAACCAACTGAGCCAGCAGGGGCCCCTGCATTATTTCTTTTTTAAAGGGTCTATTATGCTGCTTTCCAGCTGCTAAAGGTGGTGAGATTCGATCCCAGCTCTTCAAAACCAGGCCTGAGTAGATGTGGGGGTCCTGGAGAGCAGATTAGTTAATAATGTAGACTCATCACTATGGATTTTAACATGAGGCTGAATTAAGCTCAGGGTAAAAAAACTCATCACGTAACTGGCGTGGTGACAACCTTCTTGGTGTTTCCCTCTGATGGGAAAAGCATTTTGAAATATTTTTTTTGTTCCTTTGCTTCAAGCAGATCTTCATTAAGGCTGAAGTATGTAGTATGATGGGAGAAATGTAGTACAGATTATGAACATTCAGAGTAGCCTCAATACAGTTATGATCATGTCGTAAACTATAAATTGCTCTTTTTTTTCAAATTTCATGTCTACCCTAAACTCCACTTATACTCTTATCCATAGCAGGTTCACCAAGCATGACCCTCCGCTCACACCTTGAAAAAATTTAGAAAAAAACCTTAGGAAGCAAAATGCAGTTTGGCGACATTATTATATCTGTTGAATGATAATCATATATGTTATGTGACATATGTAGCATCATAAAAGAAATTCTCATTTATATTCAAATGCTATATATTGTATGATCTGTATCAAATTACTTAAAAGCAGCAGGTAAGTCATGTATTTTTTATTTTAAAACATGAAATACACAATTAATATTAAAGAAGGACAAATATTTGCAGCAATAGATGGCAGTATTGTTGCATTTTTTAACGATATTAAGTTTTGTTCACTTTTACTGTTCACCCGACAGCCTTTATTACTTTCTAAAGTTTTATAGGTCAATGCATGAAGATATTAGAAACGTTAATTTGAAGACTTTTTTTTTTACACTAGATAACTTTGATTTGCATTTCTTCTCTGTATAAAGGACATCACCTGGAGAACGACAAGAGTGAGGAAGAAAAGTTTGCATTCTTTTACAACTGGTCTGCAAAGCTAACCCATGAGGTCAGGGGGTTGTGAAATTGGCAGTGAGCTGCCGTGGACTCACCCCTGTCATCCTTCTTTAGTTTATTGAGTTTGCAAAGGGCTTTCAAGTATATCTCTTATAACGTCTATTTAGCCCTTAAAATCCCTTTGATTTCAACATGTTCTTTGATGCTGGAGTTAAATGAGATTTATCTATCTCACACAACTTGTTGTCTGCTGACCAGCCGGGTTTTTTTTTTTAATTTTTTTTAATGTTTATTTATTATTGAGAGACAGACACAGAGTGTGAGCAGGGGAGGGGTAGAGAGAAGGCGGAGACACAGAATCCTAAGTAGGCTCCATCAGGCTCTGAGCTGTCAGCACAGAGCCCGACATGGGGCTCGAACTCACAAACCAGGAGATCGTGACCTGAGCCCAAGTCGGAAGCTCAACCGACTGAGCCACCCAGCCGCCCCACCAGCAGGTATTTTTAAAGAACACTTTTCAGTGAATGACTAGATCTTCTAAGGGAGGGGAAAGTAAACTGTTTATCTTTTGAACAGCACGAGGAGATGACAATGGGAATGTATAAGGAAAAGCGGTGATAATGAGGCTCTCATAAAGTCAGCTTTACAGAGAAGGAACAAAAGGGAAAATGAGGACTGAGTCATCCAGTTAAAACTGTTTTCTAAAATTTCAGCTGCTGAATGAAACTACAGGCCCAGACACAATGAGCTTACGCTTTTGCTGCTGCAGGAGGAGTGTTTGATGCCTAAGTAGGGAAAAAATAATTTTTGCCGCATCCATTGAGTTTAGTTGTGCAGGATTTTTCTTGTGAGAGTGCTAGCTTTCAAAAAAAAAAAAGAGAAAAGGAAAGAAAAACAGAAAGCACTTAAAAGTTGTACCTTGTTTCCTTTTCTTCATAAAAAGATCAGCTCTCAATTGAAGTTAATAGCTGATGTGAGAAGGTACCAATTTAATCTCATCAAATTTTTGTGAGGGCTTTCAGCTATAAGAATGCAATATTAAAGTGTCACACTTAAGTGATGTGTTATCAATGTTCCCCTTTGTGTCTTCAACGTAATATGGCGGAACTCTTCCATGAACCGCAAATGGCAGCTTATGTGGGAGCGAGCTGATCTTCGTACACTTCATCACATAATCATGACACCGTAAGGGGTCTTTCTTTTGAAGTATCTGTATTTGACCAGATAACGTAAAATGATCAGGACCAAAGTTCTTTTCGTGTTTTGATGCCGCTTTTATTTTTTGTCTTCAGTTTTATCACCCAACCTGTGAAAATAACGACAGTTCATTTTCTGAGTGTTAATGTTAAAGCTGTTTGTGATTTTCAATATACCTTTGTATATAATTCTATCTTAGAAACTGCCCTGTAAAGAGAACTGGTCGAGTTACTCCAATTCACATTGCCATTTGTGAATTAGACACAGTTTGAACAAGTCAAGAGCCTCAGTCAAATAACGAAGTCAGAGACTGCCAAGGAAAAATTCTGAAGATCTGATGCAGGAAATGTCTGCTCCGTTGGGCAGCTTACACTTAGGAAACTTAGTATGTTGAAATCATTAATTTTATTTTATTTATTTTTTTAAATTTTATTTACTTGTTTTGAGAGACAGAGTATGAGTGGGGGAGGGGCAGAAAGAGAAGGAGAGAGAAAATCCCTGCTCAGCACAGAGCTTGAAGGGCGGCTCGATCTCACGACTGCAAGATCACAACCTGAGCTGGTATCAGTAGTCAGTCGCTCAACCAGAACACCCTGGTACCCGAAATTATTAATTTTAAAGACTCAATGGTTTGCAAAAGCTTTTAACTAAAAGTTTAAAAGCACAGATAAACATGTAAAGAGGTCATTTTATCATTTTTCAAAATGTGGCCATATAAAGTAGAAATAACATTTAGTAAATAGAAGAGTTTATTTGGTAATGTCTTTATATTTGCAAAGTATCCTGTGCATATTGTTTGAAAATATACCATGGTACGGAAATAATGTATAAAAATTATAGACGATTTTTAACATTCACAAAAGTAATTTTTAATACTATGAAAGCTAATTTATAAAATTATTAAACTCTATCACATAGCTCAATTTTTAACAGGGAAATTGCTGAATCTGTCATGAAATAATGTCAATACAGTATAATCATGAGGGAAAGAAGGCCTTCCTCAGTCACGTTTCTTTCAAAATTGTAGAAACATGAGATATGTATGTAATATGTGAGGTGAGGTTAGCAAAATCCTGCTACACTCATTAGCTAGGCAAGATCACAAAGTTTGTTCCAAGTTTTAAAAAAAATTAAAAAGAATGAAGATTGATGAAGATACAGTAAAACCTTGGATTGTGAGTAACTCGTCCTCTGAGTTTTCCACAAGATGAGACAACATTTCCAAAAAATTTAACTTGATAAGCGAGCGAGGTCTTGCAGTATGAGTAGAACTTGATGCCGAATGTCACGTGATCACAACTGAGCCAATGGTTCTTGAAATTCGCTTTGATAGAGGAGTGCTTTGGATTACAAGCAGGTTTCCAGAACGAATTATGCTGGCAAACCAAAGTTTTACTGTATTTTGAGATTGGTTTCACTGTGTTGGCAAAAGAGTATTATAGCAGAGGATATGTGGTAGGCCAGATTTAAGTGAGTTTTTTCCCCTTCTTCCTTACAGAGGCAGGCCCACTCTGAGGGTGGTGAGTTTGGGCAGTGTAGGCTGAACAATCTGCCCTGGGCTGGCTTGGTTAGTTAGCATTAGACTGCAAGGATCATGTGTTCAAGAGTCCACTAACTATCATACAGAAATCTAGGAATTTTTGCTACATTCTAAATGCCTAATTCTGCATTCTATTTTTACTGGATCATCATACTAACAGCATTTTTAGCTTTTGAGCATTATAGCTGACATCCTAAATTATATCTAGATAAGCTCTTTCAACAATGTTATACGGTACAAACTCATAACTACAATATGAGTAAGTTCTAGAAATCTGCACTGTGTGATAGTGATAGTCAACAATATTGTCTTATATACTTCGAAATTGCTAACAGACTAGATCTTAAATGTTCTCACCACAACAGAAAGATAGATACATAAATACATAGTTACTTAGATAACACATTTTACACCTTAAACTTACACAGAAAGCTTACATAATGTAAATTTTAGCTCAATTAAAAAAAACTGCTCACTGTGCTGCTGTTTGCCATGCAAATCTATATAAGGGGGCTTATTAAAACATCTTAAATATGCAAAAAGTATACATTTAAAGAATATCATAAAGAGTACTAGGGGAAAAACATATTTTTAACTGATCAGCTTAAGAAATAAACTTGAAACACATTATGGCTCTCACGGATGCATTCTTAACTTTTCCCTTCAGAATTAACCAAAACTTGATACTTTAATTTTCTGATCAATATTTTTCTTTTCCATATGTTATTTTATGATGTATACATGTGCAGTTAAAATGTATTTAGTAGTTTGTTTTCCTGGTCTCTGAAATTATCTAATTTACTACACAGTGATTATTATTCTGCAAATTATCTTTCTCACTCAGCATTATATTTGCATGTTTCATACTTAAAGATTTTAATACTATATAGTATTATAGTATGTATGCATAATAAGTATATTTGCATATATTTACAAGCATAGTATGTGTAAGATAATATATATTATTCTATGTATATATACACATAGACACACAAATAGTCCCATTTTCCTGTCAATTTATTTATTTATTTTGAGAGAGACAGCACAAGCGGGAAGGGGAAGAGAGAGAGAGAATCTCTCCCACCAAGCCTGATGTAGGGCTTAAACTCAAGAACCATGAGATCATGAGCTGAGCTGAAGTCGAGAGCCAGATACTTAACTGAGTGGGCACCCAGGAGCCCCATTTCTAAGTTTTTGATATTGCAAACAATGCTGTCCTAAAGATTATCTATGGGATTTTTGGCACAAAAATGAAGCTCTTAGGACTGTACGCAAGAGGGTAATTGCTAGGTGTTAGGATAAATGCATATTTAAATTTAGTAGATTATTCCAAATTGTTCTTCGACAAATTAAAAAAATTTTTACTTTGAGCAACGCATGAGGTCTGGTTGCTTCAAATAGTCTCCAAAATCATTATTGTCAGATTTTAATTCTTGCTAAACCTACAGGTGAACAAAAAATTTTTAACTTTCAGTGTTTTAATCTGTATCACTTTGCTTCCTGACGATGCTGAGCATCTAGGACTTAGATGTAGTGCCTATTTGTGTTGTTTACTCTGTGAAATGCTTATTGATACTCTGCATCCGTTTTTCTTTTACATTGTTTATATTTATCTTATTGTTTGATAAATATTTTATATAGATTTGCCTTTACTGTCAGTTCCTAAATTCTCTCCTATTTTCCATCTTGTTTATGACATTGCTGTCTTCTGAAGATCATAGAGACATTTGCTTGTGTTCTATCCTAAAAGATACTTTCATATTTAATATTTAATCCAACTGGACTTGATTTTTTTTCTTTCTTGATGGTGAAAGGAAGGCATTCTTTTTCTTTCAAAAAGTGGGAAACTTGAAAATCATTTTTGATTTTTCCATACTGAGGAAAGTCTCCATTTCCACTGCAATCACACCTGAAGTTTCCATATACAGAAGATCTACCACGGGATTATTTTCAACAATCTCAATGTTTTTCTTCTTGAAATATTCTTTTTTACACTTTTATAGTAAGGACACTTTTTTCCCTATAAATCACAATGTTTCTCCCTACCCCACTCTTTCTAATACCTGAAAAAATGTGTGCAAATTTCCTGCTATTTGTTCCTGAAATTCTTTGAAGTCTTTACTAGTAAACTCAACTGGATCTAAAGTTTCTTTGTTTGCAAGTTCTGTTTTTCATTTTAAATTCGAGGTGTAATTTATTATAATATTCACCACTTTATAATATATCTGATTGAGTTTCCTTCTCTACCTGGCCTATTGAGTTTTTGTAGTAAGTGGATAGTAAATTTTGTCAAGTGCTTTGTGCATCTGTGGAGATGATTAAACATTGTTTTCATTTTTTGTTATATTTCAGCCTACTGTTATGGGATATTACATTGATTGATTGCCAAAATTTGCAGTAATCTTGTATTCCTGGGATAAATCACAATTGGACATAATGCCCATCCTTTATATAGATTTCTGAATATTATTTGCTAATAGTTTAGTCACAATTCTTGCATTTATTTGCATAAAGGATATTAATCTTTAGTTTTTGTTTAGTTTTTGCTTGTTTATTTCTTATAAAATATTGGTCTGGTTTGTGGATGATTTTAGCTCCACATGAGTTAGGAAGTGTTTCTGTCTCTTATTTTCTATCAAAGTTTGTATACAACTGATATTATTTTCTCCCCAGATATCTGGAGGAAAAAAACAATGAATGTATTCAAGCCAGATTTTGCTTTCAGGGAAGGTTTTAAATTAGGAATTTAATTTTTTAAGAATAAATACAAGATGATTTATCTACATACATATATTAACATTTAAACAAATATATTCACACATATACATATTTATTTATTTATTTTTGAGAGAGACAGACAGACAGAGCATGAGTTGGGGAGGGGCAGAGAGAGAGAGAGAGACACAGAATCCTACACAGGCTACAGGCTCTGAATCGTCAGCACAGAGTCCAATGTGGGGCTCAAACCTACGAG
This sequence comes from Panthera uncia, assembly GCF_023721935.1. Taxonomy (NCBI): domain Eukaryota; kingdom Metazoa; phylum Chordata; class Mammalia; order Carnivora; family Felidae; genus Panthera; species Panthera uncia. Next base: position 19,233,814 of record NC_064810.1, read on the forward strand.
CCCTGAGATCATGACCTGAGCCAAAGTTAGACACTTAACTGACTGAGCCACCCAGGTGCCCCTTGCCTTCTACTTCTTATGGGTTTAAATTGCATCTAAGTTTTTCAAACTTTATGATATAAATCTTGAATCATTTATTTTTAGAATTCTTTCTAATGCTGTAACTGAAGCTCTATTATTTCTAAAGCACTGCTAACATGCATTCCACAAGTTCTGATTTACCATTTTTAATTATAATTCAAGTGAAAATATATTTTGTAAGTTTCTTTGCAACTTCTTTCTCCACCAACAGATTACTTAGTTTTATTACTAAATTCTTAATTCTATAAATGAATATCTTAATTCTGCTCTTGTCAGAGAACAGAAACAAATAATCACAGCTTTTTGAAATTAATTGATCTTGTCCCATTTTATGATCAATTAATTATAATTGACCAATCAATTTTGATAAATATTTCATGTCAGGATGAAATAATGCACAGTTTTTCTTGATGAAGTTTTCCATAAAATTTATTTAAATTGGTTTTGTTAAATATGTCATCAGATTTACCATAACTTTCCTGAGTTTTCTCTGGCCTGGTCGTCCATATAAAACACTACAAGATGTGCTTTATTTGCTCATAAATAAATCCATGTGTGAATCAACTGCCTAGACCATGTTGTGACAGGAATAATCCATCTTCAAAGTCTTTTTGTCTATATTTATTTTCTTATAAACATGTGGTATTAAGAAAGCATATTACAAAATGTTTTGTTTTGTCTTCTGCTAATTTCAGTTTCCTAGTAATTTGAAGTAAAACATTTAAATTTATAGTAGTAGTAATTTTCAAACCTACATTTATAACAAAATAAATTCATGAGAAAGAAAAATGTAAAGTACTCATAGATAAAAATCCTGTCAAATAATATATTTCTGATTTAATTTTTCTATGATTATAGTATAAACTGTATCACAACCATGTAACAGCATGATGCCATACTATATATTATTTTGCATGATGATTTATATTGGCTTCTATCCTGAAATCAATATAATTAAAAAATGTCTCTGTATGCATGTCCTACTTATACTGAAAAACAAGAAAAGAGCATAATTTGGGAATTGGGACTGGCAGAAATTAGTACACAGCATTCACTTCCAATTTCTAGATAATTTTGTTGTCATATCAGTTCTTCAATATGTGACTTTCAAGACATTCCAACTGATAGCAGCTCAAAAGTCTGGGGTAATTTAAAATATGAGTAACACATGAATAAATTGAGTAAATGTGTACATTCTATTTTCTGATGATTGATTATGTTTTAAGTGTTTAAGCAGACCTTCACTGACAGCATTTATTTATGTAATATATTTAATATGGTTGTAGAGGCCAGATGCCAAGATGAGTAAAGAGAATTAAGTACCCTTATTGCAAATCAAATCACCTTGCAGCAAATTATATCACCTTTTTTTTTTAATTTTATGGCCTTATAGTTTGAGACTTCCTTGATTTAATGATTATCAAGAATCTCTTTTAGTGCCATTAATGGATTAATCAGCCATTAAAATTGCCCTCACAGTTCTTTGACCTAATTGAATGATTTTAATTTTTCTTTGGATCATTTCCATTAAAAACTGCATTTGGTTTTTGCGTAACATACTTTCCTTCTTATTTAGAATGTATATCTTTCATTCATTTTCAAGAATTCTTTCTTATTAATCTTTAATTTCTTTATTCCTTTCTATAAAAAAGTGATACAAGGATCAATCTGTCAATTCTAAGTGAGGCGTGGTTTGAATTGATCCTGAGTGAAAACAAACTCTTATGCGTTCTGCAAATGAGTATTCCAGATTTCCATCGAAAAGTTCAGTTTGGTTACTGGTTGGAGTACAGGGAGAGGGCACACACCTGGAGCTCAATGGTCTCATTGAGAAACAGTGATTGGCCTTTGCAAAGGCCAACACAGCTAGAGTACCAGTGCAGACTATCAGAGTAGAATGCTATATGGTAATCTATATGGGGTCTTCTTCAAGCCTTCTGCTGAGTATTGATCAACATATGTGTATGAGAAAACTACTCAAGCCAAGGAAAGAACTATTCAAAGAACTATCCTTCAAAGGATTGCAGGAGATACTACTTGAGCTATCATGAGGTCGGAGATTACTATCTGTTCTCACATGCTAGAGTGGAAAACCTTCATGGACCATGAAGATGGATACTCAGCAGTTTTTGCTTTATTGAATTATTAAAATATGGTAATTATTTAAATTAACCAGAGAGTAAATGTTACTCCGACCTTGTTTACCAAAAGTGAAAAGTAATATCTGAATAGTACCTCCAAGTGTCTTAACCATATCAGAGAACAAAGCTAAAGAATTTTTAGAGAAATACAAAATACTGAGGACCCCAAAAGACTATTTCTCAATATCTGTCATTCAATCCAAAATTGCCAGGCAGGAAATGAAGAAGGAAAAAAAATCAATCTTGACCCAGAAATAACACAGATGTTAGAATTATTAACAAGAATATTAAAATAGTTATTATAGTTGTATTAGATATCTCCAAGGAGCCAGAAAAAAGATTGCATATATTAATTAGAGGTGTACTTAACATGTATATATGTGTACAATAGTCCCAAATCAAATTTCCATAAATAAAAACTATAATGTCTGAGATTTTTTTAAAAATGCATTAATTGGTAATAAAAAAAAAGTTTAAGCATTGAATGAATAAACACTAGTTAACCTGAAGGCATAGAAATAGGAACTATTAAACACTAAAAGACACAGGGATGCCTGGGTCGTTAACCTCAGTCTGTTAAGCATCTGACTTTTGATTTTGGCTCAGGTCATGATCTAATTGTTCGTGAGTTCAAGCCCTGTGTTGGGCTCTGGGCTGAAGGTGTGGAGCATGCTTGGGATTCTCTCTCTCTCTTGTTCTCTCTCTGCCCCCCTCCAGCTCACTCCCTTTCCCTCAAAATAAATAAGTCAACTTAAAAAGAACATCTAAAAGACACAAAGAAGGGAGATTGAAGTAAGTGTGAAAGGCATCAATGAGACATGGGAAAATTTCAAGTTGTTGGCCTGTGATGTAGAAGCAATAAAGTTCCCAAAGGAGAGGGGGATAGACTGGAGCACAAAACAATTGAAAAAATAATGGCAAAAAATTTTCCAAATTGAAGAAAGAGTAAACCCATAAATTAAATCACCTATGCTTAATTTAATTAAGGCATATTTAGTAACCTGTGAATAAGTATTGAATAAATAGCGATGTCACCAGTATCAAAGCTGGTGCAAAGAAATATAGTTCAGCATGGGACCTAAACCTTTTGGTCTAATTTTAATGACTATTATATTTTTGCTGATATGCAATAATTCAAGTGCTTGTATCCCATATGTTAAGCCTAGTTTCGTTTGATTAAAATATATTATTATTATTATTATCCTGAGCTGTTTCCCTACTGTGTCTGTTTTCTTCTTTCCTTCCATGGTCCTGCGCCCCTAAAGGTCAACATCCATGCATGCATCATCAGACTCCATTGCTGAGGCTTGTTAGGTTTTCCCAATGTGAGATGCTATTGGTATCCCCCCTTTGTGGTTCTTGCATAGCTATAATCTTCTAAAATTATAATTCCCATAGGAGGGTTCTGCGTTATTTGCTCCAGTTCCAAATAATTTTATCCTTTGCCACTTAAGGCCTAAGAGTAGTTATAGATTTCCACTGTTCCTAGCATCTACATCCCCGACCTCATTCCTTTGATTCCCTTAACCCCAAATATACCCCTGTAAAATTTTTCTTTAATGTTTTCTCTTCTGTTAAATTCATTTGTCAGTGCATTCTGCTTCCTGTCTGATTCAATATAATATATCTTTCTCTATATAAACTGTTGACTTCACATATCAATAACTATCATCTTTCCACACTGCATCATAGCTTATTAGTTTAGCTTCTTCCTTTGGAGTATTGATGTTTGTCCTTCAGAAGGAGGGGCTTGGTACTAAGCCAGGGTGCAAAGTGAAAATTTTTGGTTATGAGATACTATCAAAGTTGGGACAAAGAAGAAGACATACTGGATATTTGCCAATGTAGTTTTATATCATTATAAATACTCCCCCCCCCCCCCACACACACACATACTTAAATAAAAAGACCACTCATAGTAAAATTGCTTCAGGAATTACATGTCTGGAAGTTTATGAGAAGCATGTTCAGAGCAGTTGGCCACTGAAAACATGTCCTTTAAAAAATACATTAATATTTGCATATCTATCAAAACTATGCCATTAGGATTTGCACAAAGTTGGTATGACACAACAGAAAGTTTGCATGCTGTTTTGTTTCAAACAATCAAGCACTCAACCCTTATTTATTGGATATAGACTATATGCAAGGCAATTATTGGCCATATTAAGATTTGCTATTTTGGGGACTCCTGGGTAGCTCAGTCAGTCAAGCATCCAGGTTTGGCTCAGGTCACGATCTCACGATCTGTGGGTTCAAACCCCATGTCAGGCTCTGTGCTAACAGCTCACAGCCTGCAGCTTGCTTGAATTCTGTGTCTCCCTTTTCCTCTACCCCTCCCCATCTTGCACTCTGCCTCTTTCTCTCTCAAAAATAAATAAGCATTAAAAAATTTTTAAATGATTTGCTATTTTTCATTGAATAACTTAAAATCAACATGAGGCAAAATATAGATACACATTTGGAGTATACAAAACATTTCTATAGTGCCTGTATTCCTTAATGATATACTTACTCTCTTTAATAATGTTAAAATAATAATAAAAACGATTTTAAATATTCTTAAAAAATCATTGGCACTTGTTACTTTTTCCGTACAAAGCACTTACCGCAGTGATTTCATTATTTGAGGAGCTATCTACAGTCAAAGAGTAACTAAGATCAAAAACAGCTTTATTCTGAGGCATTTACTTTTTTATTTCCAGCCAGTCAGTCTGTGTGGAAGGTTACAGAATGTGAGAGTTCTGGATCACACTGAAGCTTTCATAAACCAGTGGTTAAAATGACAGCCAGATGTTCCACACAACTAGTCACTCACGAGAGAAAAAATGGCACTGATTGGAGTAGAAGTAGAAAGGCTCATGAATTTTTGTCCTCAAGGGTTAGAAGCCAAATAGATCCTTCATCTCTGAAAGGGAACACAACAAGCGATCCGAAAGCATTATTTGTGCAAGGTAGTTTGTAGAATCTGTTCCATTTGTCACTGAATCTAGTGATTGATGTTAGCAAGACTTGAGTTATAGCTCAAGCCCAAGATCAGCGGCCCCATGTTCAGAGCAATACTTTAGGTTTAAAGGTGATTCACATCCCCAAAATGCTCAGCAGTGACATCTACTCCAATTACCATTTTTTAAGTCACAGTGCGGTTTGGAGGGAGGAGTTAAGCTCAGCTAACCTGAGGAAATGGGGAAAAATATAATTCTAAAAATTATTTTCCCCAGAGCAGATAATAAACTATATTATTACAGACAAATGGTATTAATCCCCCTGAACTTTGTTTTTATTTATCACTATACATTAATCCAAAAGGCGAGGCAAATCTTTGCCTTTGGTACTTTCAGGTTTCAGCAGAGTTTCATAGAAGGTATTTTTGAAACCGTAAAAAGAATGGGAAAAAATAAAAACAAAGGAAGAATGATTGCAACTATAGACTTCTATATTCATCAGCAATTAGAAAAGAAAAATTTGTTAAGAAACAAAACTAATGAACTTAAGGGAAGGAGAAAAAAAAAAGCGAGAGAGGGTGGCTAACCATAGCGATTCTTTTTTCTTTCTTACTGTTTATTTATTTTTGAGAATGAGAGACAGAGTGCAGGTGGGGGAGGGGCAGAAAAAGAGGGAGACACAGAATGCAAAGCAGGCTCCAGGCTCTGAGCTGACAGCACAAAGCCCGATGTGGGCCCAAACCCACCAACCCTGAGATCATGACCTGAGCCAAAGTCAGTCGCTCAACAGACGGAGCCACCGAGGTACCCCAACAGACTCTTAACTATAGAGAACAAACTGAAGGTTGCCGCAGGGGAGGTAGGCGGGGGATGGGCTAGATGGGTGTTGAGCATTAAGGAGGGCACTTGTGATGAGCACTGGGTGTTATATGTAAGTGATGGCTCACTAAATTCTACCTCTGAAACTAGTATTACACTGTATGTTAACTAACTGGAATTAAAATAAAAACTAAAAAAAAGAAAAATTTGAAAAGCATGGTGTCTGTGACACTGATACAAAATTCAAGATATACACCATATGTATTATTATGCTTTGACAGCATGAAAGCCTGGAGATATAAAGTGCATTTGAGGTTTTCAATTCTTAAATATCTACACTAATTAAAAAGTAACTGGGTGATTTTCGTTGAACCAATATCTATAGCACTAAAATTGACTTTATATGGATCAATCTGAATATGGATATTACCCACCAATACTGTAGATATATATATATATATATGTATGTATATATACACGTATATATACATACATATATATATATATCTACACGTATATACACGTATATATATATACATATATATATATCTACTATATATATACATATATATATCTACAATATATATACATATATATATCTACAGTATATATATATACATATATATATCTACAATATATATATATATACACAGCAATATAGATAGATGATAGATAGATAGATAGATAGATAGATGATAGATACCCACATATCTGTATGTCTATGTCTCTATGCGTTTATGTCTATGTCTATATCTATAGCTATCATGTGGTTATCTATAGAGATATATATGTAGAACAGCTTCAGCGTTTAAACTATTTCCAAATCAAATCATTTTGTCTGTCTAAGAGATAAACCAAATAAAGTGAAATTCATTGTCATGTAGCAAATGTATGCTAGCATAATACCATGTGAGGGACACCGTTTTAGGCACCAGGACTATGATATTCCTGATATCCTGCACCTTATGTTTAAGTGGGAGAAGCAGAGGATAAATGATATCAGACAGTGCTCAGTGCCATAAGACAGACTTTTAGGTAGCATGTTTCAGAAAGATCTGTCTGAAAAAGCATGTGTGGATCAGTGATGAGAAGGAGTGTCCCCACAAAGGACTGTTTGAAGGTCATAGCAAGGAGTGTCAAGGCCCTGAAGACAGGAGGATGGAAAAATATGTATTGGAGGCAAAACTAGGGAGATGGTCTGCTTATGAAGCAGAGTGAGCATAGGGAAAACAAACTAAACTAGAGAGGTAGCTATGGGTCAAATGATAAAAGACTGTGACAGCTATCATGAAATGATTTAAACAGAACTTCTTAGAGCATTATAATGTCCCCCAAGGAACCCAATGGAATATAATAGCTATGTAAATGATATTGTACAACCACAATTTCGTGAGTTATTTTAGGGTATAATGTACTACCTTCCCAGCATTATTTAATAATAGTAATTGGATTTATGATTTGCACTTGGCTTCACTGTAACTTTGAGGCTTTTTATATTAAAGACTGTTCAGGCAGCTGGAATGCCCATGTGACAGTTCACCACGACAGACTCCCACCAGCAGACTTTGGGCTTCTTGCCTGACACCTGGTACCCAGGTGCTTTACCCACATGCTAGTGGTCGTTAGAGATCTGGACAGAGTACACATTATAGGACCCAGTAGTGGAAAGACAGACTCCTATCCTTTTTCTGCTGTTAGTGTATATGTCTTCTTCCTACATAGTTGTTCCATGAGTGTGTGCAGTTTGTGACTTGAGTCTTTTCCACAGTCGGACATTTATGGTAGTAGTTCAATGTAGTTCTTCCCAGTCTTCAAAATAGTCACCAGTAAACTTACTTGTATTTATACTTTGGGAAAGTGATTTGCGATAGCTTATTCAACATTTGATCTTTGTTTATACATTCAGAAACTTTCAATATCATTAATTTATATATAAAGTCCTGGAATGATGAATGTATTACTCCGGTGGTGGTATTAAACCATTACTCTCATCCTTAACTCCTTTCTTCAAACGAATGGTCAGTAAAAAGTAAAGTGAGAAGTGTAAATAGTAAAAAGTGTAGAACACATAAAGCAAAGGATAAAGGAGATATCCTTTTGGATAAAGGAGAATAGGAGGAACGGAATCCTGTTCGCTGTCCTTGAATAATAAAATTTAATGATTATTTTCTCCATTAATGTCCATCCCCGCGACTATGGCTTTTAATAGTTTAAAGAAGAAAGTTTAGAAACAAACATAAATCCCATCAATTTTGGGTTAGAATCATCCTCAGATATTTAATTCCTACCATTACACAATGCATATAAAAAAGTCTTATTTTGTTTTGTTTTGTTTTTGTTTGGAACAATGAGTGACTGTTTTGAGCACTAGCAATTTATTTTTGGTGGGATGAGCTTCTTGCAAATACATGACATATTTAATTATGTCGCTGCTTTATCATTTAAAATAATCCATAATAATATTAAATATACTGCACAGTGGACTATAGCAGATGATGCATTAAGAGACGTCTTTTGCTTCAATCATTCCTGTAGTCTTAGTACATGAGTGATCAACACCATTTATTAGTTTGTTACAGCGGCCATAACAAAATACCAGAGACGTGGTGGTTGCAACAACAGAAATTTATTTTCTCACAGCTCTGGAGCCTGGAAGTCCAAGACCAAGGTGTCTTGACTTCTCATGAAGGCTCTCTCCTTGGCCGCCTTCTCTCTATGTTCACACATGGCCTTCTCCCTGTGGATATTCTTGGTGTCTCATCCTCTGTTTATGAGGACAAGTCTTGTTGGATCAGGGTCCTGTACTTGGAACCTCATTTAACATTAATTATCTCCTTAGAAATTCTCCCTACAAATACAGTCAAATTGGGGTTTAGGGTTTTAATCTATAGTTTTGGGGGGGGATAGAATTCAGTTTGTAAAAGTCCTATTGCAGAAGTGACAATCACCAGGATATTTTTTGGAAGAATTATTGTTATTCATAGTATGAATTGCTAATGCTAAATTTGCACTTCTTTGTCCAGTATTAGGTGATTGAGAAGATTAGGAGATCATGTGGTGATTATAGTCCAGTGTAATTAGAAGTAAACACCTGAAAATTATTCCTATTGTATTATATTTAAAGATTTTAACCACTTTTTCTGAGATGAAGACAATGGCCAAGTCTAAATTTACAAGCTTTAGAATTTCCAGTGTCAATATAACAACTCCCTTTATTTTAAATGTTAGTTACACATCTACTATATTTTTTGAAAGAATGTAAGTTGATATTTGATGACCTTTTATTATTTCAGCTTAACAACTGTCTAATAATTCATTAATTATACAAAGATGAAAATTGTCTTTCCTGGTCTCTTTGTGATGCCTATCATAAGGTGTTTTTCATAGCTTGACTCATTCCTTCCAAGACAGAGATTGATTTCCAATACATACCAATGGAAAATAAAAAGTCAGTGTTTTATTTGGTGTGGTTTAAAAACAAATATTCAAGAGATAGGCCTGTGTATTGATTTTGTTTGAATAATGATTCTAAAATCAAGTAGTGTACACACTTAATTTATATTATAGCAAAATACAAACATACAAAAGGAACCATCTAGATATTAACATTCTGTCATGTTAGGAAAGAATTTTACCTACTTTATAAAATAACGCAACAAAGGAGGCCTGTGTGGCTCAGTCAGTTGAGCATCTGTCTTGATTTTGGCTCAAGTCATGATCTTATGGTTCCGGAGTTTGAACTGTATGTGGGGCTCCTTGTTGATGGCGCAGAGCCTTCTTGGGATTCTCTCTCTCCTTCTCTTTCTACCCGTCCCCTGCTCTCTCTCTCTCGCTCTCTCTCAAAGTAAATAAACATTAAAAAAATGATGCAACAAAATATATTCAGTAGTATTTAAGGAAAACCACTCCTGTTTCTCCCGTACTCATTACTCACAGAATATCTCTGTACTCTCAGTACGACTTTGTCTCTGGTCACTAAATGCATGGGTTTTTCACACATCAAACAATTCTCCAATGCCAGCTGGGTGTCCTGCAATTCAGTTCAATTCTGATACTCATCCGAATTAGCAAGGATCCCACAGGTTAAGGACTCTATATCACAAGACTGTCTGTCCCACTTAAGATGCTAATTGCAACTGGGGTCTCCAGGTTATCCACAAATTCTGTCTGACTTGGCCCCAAGCTGGAGATTCCCACAAAGTCCTTGTTGGATTTGATCATTTGCTAGAACTACTGACAGAACTTGGTTAACAGTTACTTAGGTTTTCCAGTTTATTATAAAATAAAAGATATGGTAAGTGATACAGATGAACAGTCAGATGCAGAGGTACATAGGGAGAGGTCTGGAAGGGTCCTGAATGCAAGAGCTTTTGTCGCCATGGAGTTGATATGTGCCACCCTCCCAGCATGTAGGTATGTTTGACAGCCTGGATGCTCTCCAAACTCTGCGTTACTAGAATTTTTATGGAGGCTTCATTATACAGGCATGATTGACTATTAACTGCATTTTCAGCTCCTCTCCCTTCTCTGAAGAATGAAGGGTGGGGCTGAAAGTTCTAAGTTCCCAACTTGGCTTGGACTTTCTGGTGACCATCCCCTATCCAGAAGCATTAATAAGTTGCCTCATTAGAACAGAAGATCTTCCTATCACTCAGGAAATTCTAAGGGATTGAGAAACTGCGTCAAGCCCTCCCATCACTGAAGAAATTACGAACTTTAGGAACTTGGCGTCAGGAACAGGGGTCAACGACTAAATATCAGAACAAAAGATTTCTTAGCACCTCTATTTGCAAGGGTGTTAGGATCTCTGTGTCAGGGATGGGGTGGGAGGTAGAGACATTCTATATACACATATATATTTTTATTATTTCAAATACACATAATTGAATTTTTCTAATTTTATTTACATATAAATATGATGCAGAGCGCCTAAAATTTTAATGCACTCAAAGCAAATAATCAAATGTGTAATAATTATCATAACCACGAAGCCAGTTTGATAATCTGAATTTTTTGAGGCTGGTTTGAGTCATATTTGTCTGTTTATTTACCATCTATGTATCAGACTTTATAGCTGTAGGGCATGCCAATAGAGTTTGACACAACCAGTCACAGTAATATGGCTGATATTAGGTACATATGGGACAGTCATTATAGCACCTCTTTTGTAAGGTCTCTTGTTTCTTCCCTGTGTTAGCTTCCTGTTCATGTTATAACAAATTACTCCAAGTTTAGTGGTTTAAAGACAAAAAAACGTTGTTTTAGATTTTGTAGGTCAGAAATCCAACATAATCTAAAATCACAATGTCAGGAGAACTTCATTCCTTTCTGGACACTCTAGAGAAGGATCGTTTCCCTTGCCGTTCCTTATTCTAAAGGCTTTCCTCTGATCCTTGCACATAGCCCCCTGCATTCCAGAACCAGCAATAGGGCGCAACGTTTTTCTCATGCTGCCTTCTGTTTCTGACCACAACTGAGACAGGTCCTTCTCTAATTTGAAAGACTCCTCTGATTAGATTGAGCTTTCCTAGTATAAGCCAGTATGATCTTTTCAACATTCCCACCCAAACTTAATCACACCTGTAATGTTTCTTTTGCCATGGAAAGTAATATACTTACAGGTCTAAGAATTAGAGTAGAGATATCTTTGAGGTCATTATTCTGTTTATCAAACTTCCTTTGTCCCATGCACATGTTATCATGAATGTCCTGTTAATTAATTCTCATTTTATTTGTGACAGGTGATAATGATTGGTCCAAATATGAGTACCTGATTTAATCTGAACCAAAGACTAGCTCCATGGGACTTGGGTTTGGGTCTGGTTGCCAGTCATTCTCTCTTAAGGTGCTTGAAGCTATGAATTTTAAAATTATGGAACTGTCAATGGATGACTTTTTTGTCATGTGGAACAAAATATGCCAATAGACGGAATCAAGCACACAAGAGATTAAGACACAGCAGCCAGAGCTAAAGAGAGCCTGATATTATTTAAGTCTTCATGTGGCCCCTGAGGTCAAGCTCCGTCTGTGCCCTTTCTGCACCTGAGTGGTTTCATTCCACTTCGAATTCTAAGAACTAAAGTTATTTACTTTTTTTTTTTTAACTAAGTCAATTTGGATTTCTGTTCTTGAAGTCAATAGTCCTAATTAGTATACAATTAATCAGATTTACATAGAGATTTAGATTGAAAAATAATTCTTAACCAAATTATATTCACTTTGATTTTATTTATACATTACTTAAATAATTAGACTGACTTTCTTATTGCTTAAATCAGCATTATTTCTTTATTGCTTTGAAGTTCTTTTGATCAATATTCTCAAAATTATATATATATATATATATATGTGTGTGTGTGTGTGTGTGTGTGTGTACATATATATCTTAATCCTAAACCTGTTTTCCCAAGATACATCTTAAAGCTCAGAAATTACTTACTATAAGTATTTACATATTTTATCTTCTTTATTTAAGAATTCCATTGAAATTTACTACATACTCAATTTTTAAAATACCTATCTTATCTTAATTAAAGATCTTTTTTTATACCTTTGCAATGGATTGTTAGCTCAAGAAAGCAGATATTTGCACAATGGATGGATGTATAACCTAATAGATTTTGCAAGTCTGGGAAATATGGCTGAATGGAAAAGCAGAAACAATCACTTTGTCTGATGGGGCCATTCTTCGCTCTCATCTTTGCTTCTCTTTCTGTGTGTCTACTCCATGCTCATACTTCTCTCTGCAGAATCACTCTCTTTGTTCCTTTGGTGATTCTCTTTATCCAAATTTTCTGCTTACACATAGATCTGACTGGTCAGTACAACGACTCTAGCACAATCTCTAGGCAGTGTTTTGGTTCCAGAGGCCATATCTTCTGACTTAGTGTCAGTGCCCCAGTGCATAGCTCCTGGAGAGAATCATTGCCTGGCCTAACTTGGATGGTATGTCTTTCTCTGGTCAATTGGTTATGTCTCAGATTTAGATGGTAATGAGATTTTCCCTTCCCTGGGTTTTGGGATAGAGTGTCTGCTCCACCAATCCCAGTGTATGCTTCATTTCTACTTTGCAGTATTAATCTATTTTTAAAAAATAAAATGTGCTGGTTTCATGTTTTAGCTTCTTTCTGGCAGCCACCTTGATTTCCATCTCCATGTGAGCTCACTAGTGTGTAATGTCTCACATGTAGTAGATACTCTGAAATGGATTTTGTTGGTCTTCTGATAGCTTTAGATTAAAGTCTGAATTTAAATCTGCTTCTATATCTGTCTAATATAAACACCTTCTCAACCATTTCTAAAATGTTTTTAAGGTAGCTACCAAAGAACAGACAGAGTATAACTTAACAAAAACACTGGTAAAGTCATAAAAGCCAAGAGAACATGAAACATTGATTAATTTCATAGGCCCCGAAATCAAATGTATCTAAATTCACTTACTATCCATGCCACATAGAGAAGATTAATTGCTTTATTTTCTTACCTAAAAAGTGAGGAAAGTAGTAACTTTTTCATAGGATGCTTTACTGTGTTAATGACATGATAAACACAAAGCTATGCTCGGTGCTTTATATGTAACACACACATAGCTGATTTTGTTATGGTTGTTAATTTCATTGGTTGTTATTATTGTTTTTACATTGTATAGTTACTCCTGATTGATTCATTTATTCAGTAGCTTCTCATTGAACCCCTACTATACACCAAACTGAATAAGCTATAGGGAATTTATAATAAACCAACTATACTCAATCCTTGCCTCTATGCAACTTATATTTTTGTGAAGACATACTTTTTAAAAAAAAAAATCAATGTAGCAAATGAATAACCAATTTAAAATTAAAGTAGGTCATGGGGCGCCTGGGTGGCTCAGTCGGTTAAGCGGCCGACTTCGGCTCAGGTCACGATCTCGTGGTCCGTGAGTTCGAACCCCGCGTCGGGCTCTGGGCTGATGGCTCAGAGCCTGGAGCCTGCTTCTGATTCTGTGTCTCCCTCTCTCTCTGCCCCTCCCCCGTTCATGCTCTGTCTCTCTCTGTCTCAAAAATAAATAAATAAAAAAAAAAACGTTAAAATTAAAGTAGGTCCTAAAATAATAAAATAAAATAAATAAAATAAAATAAAATAAGTAGGTCTGATAACGAAATAATGAAAAAGATTGGCAGAGATTTAGGAGTGGGGAAGAAGGCTTTCTGAGGAAGTGCAACACAATGTAAAGCTTGAAGACCTTCAGAAGAATCTGGACAAGACCAGAAGATTTGAAAACAGGAGCACTCCTCTCGGAGCAGGCAGAATGGCATGTACAAAGTGTTGTAGTGGGGTATGGCTTGTCATATTTGGAGAACTAACAAGTCATTGCCATGGTGGTGCATTTGAAATAAAGCAGGGAAAGGGGGAGAAATAGATTGTAAACTGGGCAATTTAAACATGGTATAGTGTAGCATTAAGTTTGGGTCAATTTGGGGCACTTTTGAATAGAATTAAGCAGCAGAATGATGAATAATTTCTTTTTAGAAAGATTAAACTTTTATAGAATAGTTTGTATAACATAGTGTGATTTCTTTCTCAACAGGATAGATTATTTTCCTTGAACTTGATTTTAATTCATTTTACCCAGTATCGTGTACAGTTGTTAAAGCTTCATACAAAGTGGTTCCTCTGAACCACTTACAATAACTCTGTATTGAAATTTAATGACTGAAGGTAGGGTTAAGCATAGACATTAAAACAAATATTTTCTTTTTATTTTTAAGTGTACTTATTTATTTTGAGAGAGACAGAGACAGAGCAAGTGAGGGAGGAGCAGAGAGAGAGGAAGACAGAGAATCCCAAGTGGGCTCCTCATGGTCAGCATGAAGACTTTCTTTTTTTTTTTTTAATGTTTATTTTTGAGAGAGAAAGAGAGAGCATGTTGGGGGAGAGGCAGAGAGAGAGACACACACACAGAATCTGAAACAGGCTCTAGGCTCTGAGCTGTGAGCACAGAGTCTAACACGGGGCTCGAACTCATGGACTGCAAATTCATGACCTGAGCCAAAGTCAGATGCTTAACCCACTGAGCCACCCAGGAGTCCCCCAAAAATGTATTTTCTTAAAGTATCAGAGTAGTATGACTTACATAACTAATATGCATACATGTTAAAATGGTTTATCTATTTTATGTAGGATTGGACCTTTAAAGGAAACCTCAGTGGTTTAACATAGACATATTTATGTTTTATTACTGAAACACTTCAAAAATCTATCTTTTGAAATATAGCTTTCCATCATTTTATGGACTAAGCGGGATGAGTTGACCTCAATATTCACCCTGAAATGTTCTCATCACAAGCTATCATTCAGATTGAGGTAATTGACTCTTTTGAGGGTGTGAGCTTACAGATTTTATATCCTTCTGGATTTTCCCCCTATTGTACACCTATGAAATATAAAAACAGAACTATTCTCCAAGATAGTATTATGCCCAGTTAATAGATAAGGACCATAAGGCTGCAATACATCAAACAAATTGGCCATGTTCATATAGTTAATAAGTTTCAAAGCTACTATAATTAGGCAGTAAAAGTATCTAGAGGAGGAGTAGCAAATATGTGTTAAAAAGAAAGAGGGTGAATCTTTGACCAATGGTAATCTATAGGTAGATCTAGCAATAGAATACTATAATATGGAATAAGGAAAGCTATTAGAAATATCAAAGAAATATAACTCTACAGCCCTGCTTTTAAGATATTTATATCATAAAGAAGAAATAAAACACTTAAGAGTGTCCGTGGAACCACACATAAATGTTGGGCATTTCTTAGGGGATCCAGATTGTTCTTGAACATTCATTGAGAATTTTCACAAAAATATTTGCAAAAACTCAAATTTATGGTTATAAAGCTAAATCTTTCTACCTTTTTGTTCACATATAACTTTAAATTACATGTATAAATGGAAATATACCATTTCCTCTTTGCATTTTGAACTCTCCTTCCTGGTACTCCTGCTTAATCTTTCTTTTTTTCTTTTTTCTTTTTGTTTAAATTTAGAAAGCCAACATCATCCTGATACAGCTTTAAGAGAGTTAACTGTGTGACTTCAGTCTCTGACTTTCAGTTTTTTCAACCTCAGATAAACTAGTGACGGCGTAGACGACGTTTCAATTCCACCCTAGTCAAAACCTTTACAATATTTGATCTACATTTAATTACTTACAAAAATAGAAAGGCTTCAGAGTTTACAATCCATGTATTTCTGAAGTCCAAAATGATAAAGTCCCCAGAAGAAATGTAGCCATGAATTATTGTTCAGACAGTTTGAAATGCAAACAATCTTTTTCCTTTGTGTTTTAGAGCAATTTCGAATTGCATATAGAACCCCTGTGACTTTCTGTGATCATAAAAATGAAAGGCTAGAATGAAACAGATGAATGGCCAATGGCTATAATACATATTAATTGAATTATTTCCTAAGTACTTCAGAAATATGAATTCATAATGGCCTATCACAGGAAAAGAAATTTCTATCTTTATAAGATCTAAAATTTGCCAGTCCATTGTAAGCACCTAGTGCTCTCTTTTTCCTAGACTCATTGTGTGGGGGATTAAAAGAACAAAAGAAGGGGGGATTTCTAAGAAAAAAGTGGAATATTTTTCATATTTTGTTGTTTACATCAGCTAAGTTTGTAACTTGTAGAAAATATGATGTGAATTTTTGTTCATTATGAAAATGTTGATTTAATCATTACTCTGCTCTAGAGACACCTAATTCTATTAGATCCAGATCTCTGAAAAACAAAATATTTTGAAACATTCAGAACATTAATGAGTCCATTATACAGTATGGCAATAAATAATTAATTTGGTTAAATATGTAATGAAATACCAATAAAAATACAAATATTTTGGGACACCTGGGTGGCTCAGTCTGTTAAAGCATCTGACTCTTGATTTTGGCACAGCTCATGATCTCAGGGTTCGTGAGTTCAAGCCCTGCATCAGGCTCTGCACTGGGAGCAGCTTGGGATTCTCTCTCTCCCTTTGTCTCTGCCCCTCCCATGCTCTTGCATTCTCTCTCTCTCTCTCTCTCAAAAATAAAGAAACTTTGGGAAAAAAAGTATTTTGTATATAATTACCAATCCTCTTAGTTAGCTGTTTGTTACTGTGCTCCCTGACCATCCACTTGGTCCTGAGGCAAACTTCTACCTTTCCTAACTCACCAAAAAATATTAAAAAAATTCCTTGCTCTCTGAATTCCATTTGGATTGTATCTATGATGAGGAAGGAAAATGATTTCAGTGTACACATTTGCCTGGTTTCTTCACCTGCCACCCTGGTGTCCTTTAATCAAGGATTATTGCTTCCTTTTGGGTGTCCTTCACAAGACTCTCTCCTTTTGGTCTGGATAATCACTTGTCCCTCTTGTCTTTCTTAGGGAATATGAGTGGGAACACAGGTCATTCTGCTTCCCTGTTGCTCTTCTGATCCCTGTGGTTCTTCTACACTCTGCTACAGTTTTGCAGATAACACCTACATGGAAGCCTCAAGTAATTGTGCTCTATGTGTGTGCCATCTGCTTTTGGGGGGTCAGTGATTAGTATCTGCTATATGTTTTAGCAACAGGTAATACAAAATAAAGCTTAGTCCTTTAACATTTTTATTCAATCTTTCCACAAACATATGGCCAACTAATCTTTGACAAAGCAGGAAAGAATATCCAATGGAATAAAGACGGTCTCTTCAGCAAATGGTGCTGGGAAAACTGGACAGCGACATGAGAAGAATGAACCTGGGCCACTTTCTTACACCATACACAAAAAGAAACTCAAAATGGATGAAAGACCTCAATGTAAGACAGGAAGCCATCAAAATCCTTGAGGAGAAAGCAGGCAAAAACCTCTTTGATCTTGCCCGCAGCAACGTCTTACTCAACACATCTCCAGAGGCAAGGGAAACAAAAGCAAAAATGAACTACTGGTACCTCATCAAAATAAAAAGCTTCTGCACAGGGAAGGAAACAATCAGCAAAACTAAAAGGCAACCGACATAATGGGAGAAGATATTTGCAAATGACATATCAGATAAAGGGTTAGTATCCAAAATCTATAAAGATCTTATCAAAGTCAACACCCAAAAAACAAATAATCTTGTGAAGAAATGGGCAAAAGACATGAATAGACACTTCTCCAAAGAAGACATCCAGAAGGCCAACCAACACATGAAAAAATGCTCAACATCACTCATCATCAGGGAAATACAAATCAAAACCACAATGAGATACCAGCTGACACCTGTCAGAATGGCTAACGTTAACAACTCAGGCAACAACAGATGTTGGAGAGGATGTGGAGAAAGAGGATCTCTTTTGCATTGTAGGTGGCAATGCAAGCTGGTGCAGCCACTCTGGAAAACAGTATGGAGGTTCCTCAAGAAACTAAAAATAGAACTACCCTACGACCCAGAAATTTCACTACTAGGCATTTATCCACGGGATACAGGTGTGCTGTTTCGAAGGGACACATGCACCCCCATATTTATAGCAGCACTATCAACAATAGCCAAAGTATGGAAAGACCCCAAAGGTCCATCGATGGATGAATGGATAAAGAAGATGTGGTGTATATATATACAATGGAGTATTACTCGACAGTCAAAAAGAATGAAATCTTGCCAGTTGCAACTACATGGATGGAACTGGAGGGTACTATGCTAAGTGAAATTAGTCAGTCAGAGAAAGACAAAAATCATATGACTTCACTCATATGAGGACTTTAAGAGACAAAACAGGTGAACATAAGGGAAGGGAAAGAAAAATAATATAAAACCAGGGAGGGGGACAAAAGAGAAGAGACTCATAAATATGGAGAACAAACTGAGGTTTGCTGGAGGGGCTGTGGGAGGGGGGATGGGCTAAATGGGTAAGGGGCACTAAGGAATCTACTCCTGAAATCATTGTTTCTCTATATGCTAACTAATTTGGATGTAAATTAAAAAAAAATAAAAAATAAAACAAGTTAATAATAAAAAGTTGAAACAGTTGGGGGCACCTGGGTGGCTCAACCAGTTGAGCATCTGAGTCTTGATTTCGGCTCAGGTCATGATCTCTCAGTCATGAGATAGAGCCCGCATTGGGCTGCTTACTGTGTATGGACCCTACTTGCGATTCTCTCTTCCCCTCTCTCTGTCACTCCCCAACTTGTACTCGCTTGCTCTCTCTCTGTCAAAATAAATAAATAAGATTTATTTTTTAAAAAAAGTATTCAGTCTTTAAGCAAATAGTATACAAGTGTTCGTGTGAAAGAAACCCTGTTGGATAAGAAAACAATGCTGTATTATTTGGCTCATGGTATTCTGTTGCTAATAGTATCCAAATAACCATGCCTCTAAGGTCTTCTCTGAGTCAATGTACAATTTTTGAAAGACAACTTTCTAGAAACATACAAGGCCTTCACCCTACTCCCACTACAACTTAGAAAGAATTTTTGTCTTCTTCTATAATCTTTTATCTGTTCCGGGTTCATGCAGGGAATCCTATGTTGAGCAGATAGTCCCCAAGCATCATTATTGGTCAGGAGCTAGGATAGGTGCTAAGTTATAGCAGTGACAAAAATTTATAAACCCCTCTGTCCTTACATCAGAACTTACATCCTGGTATTGGTTCTTTACTTTATGTTCTACTGGGTGGACACCGTTCTTTAACCTGATCAAGAAAACACGAATCTTGTTCCCGTCATTCTATTGCAATGCGTACCGTTTCTCTGGGCCATGGGATGTTTCAGCTGTCTTTTTACACTACTTTTAATATGTTGCCTCTATCTTTCAAACTGCTTCTTCCCACAAAGAAAATCCTTCTGTGGCATTTTAGAGTGGGTAACTCTCCTCCCTCGTCAGCTTGGGGCTTACATTTCTGTATATTCCTTTCCATCTCCTTGCATGTGAACATGCAACTTACAAGAAGCATTTTTTTTCCAATCTGCTTAAAAAGGCTTTCGCTTTTGGTTTCTAAAAATATAAGTATACATTTGAATAGCATCGTTTAAGATTTAAAATAAGTGTGTAACGATTTACTCACATTTGCCAAAAGGCATGTTAAAGATGAAGCTTCCCGAGAAAGGTATGAAATAGGCAGGAATTGTTCATTTATATCAAATCTTTCTAGTTATTTTTGGCTAAATGCCTTTTTCATTATTTTATTTTTATTCTTTTAAAGTTTATTTATTTACTTTTGAGAGAGACAGAGAGAGTGAGAGCAGGGGTGGGGAGAGAGAGAGGATCTTAAGCAGACTCTGTGAGGTCAGCGTAGATCCCCACATGGGGCTCGAATTCACCAACTGGAACTCGCCAATCATGAGCTCATGACTTGAGCCAAAATCAAGAGTCAGAAACTTAACCAAATGAGCCATCCAGGTGCCCTTAAATACCCTTTTTAATGTGCAAGGACACCTCTTTAGAACTATTTAAGTAAAACAAAACAAAAGACACCGATTTTTCCTGGAACAAGTTCCTATTTTCTATCTGAATGCTAGAATCCTTACAGAGATATAATTTCCTATAGTATTTAAATTATGAGCCAAATTGCAGCTTCAGGCTCTGTAAATATTTTGGAACCACTAAGCTCTCTGGATATAAATGATCTTTTACAACCAACCCTGTCTCCTCGCCAGAAAAATAATTCTCTTGAGTGCATGGCAATATCCTGATTTCTTGCCATATATTCAGTTTCTAGTTTCTGTGTACACGTCAAACATAATATAGGATCAAAATAAATATGAGTTTAGCATTATTTTGTTTTCAATTTTTCAACCCAGAAGATAAACATTTTCCAATTTTCTCACAATAGGGTCCCTTCCTATTTCAAGACACTGATTGTAGACACTTCTTTGAATTAGTAGAAAACAGGAAGTCGTTCCACCAGGGCCACATAGAGATTACTACTCGGCTGAAACCCTTTGAAATGTCTGAACAGGAGACTGTGGATGAACCTCACTCCGTGTCATATTATCACTTGATTACATTCTTCAGTGTTCAGCCCAGTTCAAGCAGTGTGTTTGCCTCTGAGTCTTGATTTTAAAACTAATCTGAAAGAGTCATCTATGTATTAGACCGGTATGTTCTGTAATTTCTACTAGAATTACATTCCAATATAATTGTACAAGTAGTATAAATAGAACCACTCTATAACTTTGCATGCCCACACAGAATCAAAATAAATATGTTTTTTAATCTATTGTTTCCTAATTAGTATATACAATTAGATCATGAGGCAAAGCAATACTTTATCCATTCTTAGAATTGCATCAGCTCGCAGTTTCAACAGGGAACGCTGTGACTGAAGGCAAATCCAGAGTGGATGGCCTTGAGAAACAAAATTATCAGCAATATAAGTATTATTAAATTTTTCTAATGTTTATTTTTGAGAAAGAGACAGTATGAGTGGAGAAGGGGCAGAGAGAGAGAGGGAGACACAGAATCTGAAGCAGGCTCCAGGCTCTGAGCTGTCAGCACAGAGTCCGATGTGGGGCTCGAACTCAAGAACTGTGAGATCATGACCTGAGCTGAAGTCAGGTGCTCAACCAACTAAGCCACCCAGGTGCTCCAGCAATATAAGTGTTGTTATCCCACACGGTTAACCAGCCCCATCTCTTACCATTGATTTTCATGAGTGTAGACTAGTTAATAGTGTAGCATTCAGTCAATCCCCACATGTCAATAGCTTGAAACAACCAAGTTTCATTTTTTTATCAAGTTATGTATCAGGTATGAGTTAATCTTTGTTCTGATACTCTGGCTGTTAGAGACATTCTTGTTTGGGAGACAATTCTCCATGGATTACTTGTTCCTGCAGGTCTTATGAAGAGACATTAGCAACTTTATTCTGAAATGTTTCAAGGACATTAGAATAGTAAATGGTTTTGGAACAGAGGATAACAGAAAGATCATGTCTTTCTGTAACAGAGGTTGGACGGATCTGTCAGCAGCCCCTTTGGAGATTTCCTAGACTCTCGGTTCTTCAGTTGTGGCAAAACTCATCTTGCACTTGCTGCATTCACCTGGGTCATTCTCTAAGGAACTGGAGGCAAGTAGAACTAATGTGATCATGAAGCCCCTGCTGTTTGCTGTACTATTTGAAAGAAAGTTATTTGACTCTGACTCAGAAGAAGTGTCATAAGTGGGGTGCCTGGTTGGCTCAGTCGGTTGAGCTTCCGACTTCTACTCGGGCATGATCTCACGGTCTGTGAGTTCGAGCCTCACGTCGGGCTCTGTGCTGACAGCTCAGAGCCTGGAGCCTGCTTCAGATTCTGTGTTTCCCTCTCTCTCTGACCCTCCCCCATTCATGCTCTGTCTCTCTCTGTCTCAAAAATAAATAAACATTAAAAAAATAAAAAAAAAAGAAGTGTCATATGTTCAGCTCTCATTGATGACATTGTTCCAAGTTAATCTGTTAGTTTGCAAATAGGGTAAAATTACAGTTCTTGACCCCCCCCCCCATTGTATTATCTGGAACACTGGCCTCCATAACAGCTGTCTAGAAAATTCTAGCAAAGTAGAGAACTTGCCTCTGACTTTTTATTCTGGAACCTTGAAGTGATACATTGAAGGCTGGTTGACTAGAGTGTGTCACATGACTTGAACAAGTGGGAGGGGAAATGTGCCCTTCTTGGATTCAGTTCTCCAGGGAAAAGAGAATGGTACATTGGTGAGTGCTGGTAATACATAACTCTACAGACTTTCTCTGTCATGTGGCTTGCAGGGTGACCTCTATCCTCCTTATACATGTTGCATATTGATGATCTGCCATTGAATGAAAGAATTCACAGGAAGAGCATTCTCCTTTTCTTGCTTGTGTTTATTTCTAGCTTTTGAACTTGGAAACGCTAGTCAATTTTTTTTAGGTTTGTATTTAAAAGCTACCCTTTTTCTTCCCTGGAAAGAATATATTGACTTGCTTCTTATTCATTGTTTCACTTTTCTCCTGTGTGCAAGAATCTAATCTTCATAATTTCATATATTTCAGTAGTTTCTGGTTGCTGATATCATTATCTCCATGTTAATTAATATTTTCCTATGTGTGTTTACTTTCAATCATTTCATTTAGTTTCTATAATGAGTATTGGGAAGAGAGCTATTAACATGCCATTCTTTCCAGATGTTTCCCAGAAAGAGATTTTTTAAATCCCTACACTGTTCTTAACAACTGTCAGATATTCCAGGGTATTTTAATCACTTTATATAGCTTCAGATTTTGGATGATTATTAGGCTTAATCTCTCCTAAATCATTTCTTTTTTTTTTAATGTTTATTTATTCATTTTGAGAGAGAGAGATAGGGTGTGCATGCATGAGAGCAGGGGAGGGGTAGAGGGAGAGGGAGAGAAAGAATCCCAAGCAGACTCCACATTCAGCAGGGAGGCCATTGCAGGGCTTGGTCTCAAGACCGTGAGATTATGACCTAAACTGAAATCTATAGCCAGAAGCTCCATCAACTGAGCTACCCAGGAGCCCAAGTTCAGCTTTGTTCTAAACTTACTTTATTTTTATTTTTATTTATTTTTATTTATTTAGTTTTATTTTAGAACGAGAGTGAGCAGGGGAAAGGCAGGGGGAGAAAGAGAGAATCCCAAGAGGGCTCCACGCTCATGCTCAGTGGGGAAACTGTCTCAGGGGTTCGATCTCCTGAGCGTGAGATCGTGACCTGAGTCAAAATCAAGAGTCGGATGCTTAACTGATTGAGCCACCCAGACACCCCTACTCTCCTAAATTGTTTCTAAGTGACTGGTAGAGGCTGCCTGAATTATTGTGTAGAAAAGCTGTTGTGTACCTGCTGTGCCCATACGACGGAGGAGAAAGAGAACATGCATTGAGCACAATTCCAACCCGATGGGAATCTCTCAAAGCATATTACAAAAAAACAGAGCCTGACCTAGAAGACAAGTCTCATCAGATGAGGCTGGAAAAGTCTACATTTGCCAGACCAAGTGGCACCTTGTGGAGAGTATTAAAGCTTTTAATCTTTATGCCAAGAAGGATGAAAGTCCACTGGAGTTTAGCTAGGACCCATCTGCTACACCGCCTCACTTCCATCCAACACCCACCATGTGCCTGTTTTCTGTCTGAAATAACAACCAACCTTTTATACTGATATATTGTCTAAAACTAAAACTCAGTCCACTAAAATATCTAATGCAACCTGGAACGATAGGGTAAGGGGAAAGGAAGACAGAGAAAAGTGAGAAGGTTAATGTACATCCTTTTGGGGGCTAGGTGTTTGTTGAGTTACAAAGGTCAAGAAATGTCTTGGAGGAAAAGGTCCAGGGAGACCGGGAATTTGTTTCAAGCAATATCCACTTCTCTGAAAGCTGTGACCAGTGCTCTGAGCTTTGAAAACATGGTCTTCTTTTACTTACGACTTCAACATTTTGATATGGTTTTGACAAGTTTTGGTGGCTATTTGATGGTATACATTTAAAACAACAGAAGTTATATTTAGCTAAATATTTATCAATTCTACCATACTGAAAATTTTTCTTCTCTGTATTTGTGTATTTGAAAATTTATGGAAGACAGTTATGCTCTTGTGGAAAATTGTTTTTAATTATTAAATAGACTACATTATTTTGATAATCTTGAAAACAAATATTATTATACCCAATATTATTATATTATATTATATTATATTATACCCAATATTATATTATGGTAACTTACTCTAAAAAGCCATAGGCTTTTTAGTATATTTGGTACAATCTAGGAAGTAATTAACCAGAATGGTCATTATCAGTAGTGGCCTCATGGGGGGATAAATCAGATAAATCTTCAATCCACAGGTGTATTATATTGAAGACATTAAGATCTTGACTTAAATATCTCTTTTGTGGACAACATCTTACAATGCATAAAATAATTTCCAGTTGTTTTGTAACTTGGCCTAAAGATAGGAAATTTGTGTTTGGATAGGTTCTATAAGATGTGGATCTGAGTTCATTAGATCTGGGGCCAAGAAGAAAGTTATCCACAAGAATGTTATAATTTTATTTATTTATTTTGAGAGACAGAGAGCATGAGCAGGAGAGGAGAAGAGAGTGGGGAGAGAGAGAGAATCCCAAGCAGGTTCCATGCTGTTAGTGCAGAGCCCAATGCAGGGCTCTAACTCACAAACCCCAAAAGCATAATCTGAGCCAAAACCAAGAGTCAGAAGCTTAACTGGCTGAGCCACTCAGGTGCCCCTAGGCCATTTAATTTCTAACATTAACTGCCCCTATCCCATGTTAAACTAATTATTTTATTCTTATGATTCATAAATCAAAATAAGCTTTTGAGATGGTAAAATAGAACTATTATCATCATTATTATTAGTTTGAGTACCATTTCACAAATTATCTACACAAGTAAAACAGGTGAAAAGAAATCTATATAAGACTAAGGAATGTGATTTATGACTGTAAACACAGGGCTGCTATGAAAATCAGGTACACAGTCTATTTTGTAATATAACAATTTTGTAAATTTTAAATAAAGAATAAAATTAAGTAAATCCTTTTCATCATAGGTATTCAATGAACCTTTCTCAAGTGAGTGAATAAGTAGATGACTGGGGTGTATGCAATAAAATTATTCCTAATTATCTCACTGGTTGAATACGAGGAAACATTTTAATAGCAGATGTCAAAACAGATTATTTTGCACTAATAAAAATTCTTATTTAAAAATCACCTTTCTAAAGCATTATGCCACAGAATTTAATATTTGTTGCATAAAATTACTAATAAACCATACTAAGAAGTACTTCTTAATTATAAAATTTGTAGAATTGGGATTTCAATAATTAGTGTTCTTAAAAAATGAATTTCTGTAGCTCATGTGTTTAATTTACAAATAAAATTTACATTCACCAAAAACAAAAGTAAATTAGAGTTTCAAATATTTTAAATTAAATGCACTATTGGGGCACCTAGGTGGCTTATTCAGTTAAACATCAGACTTCGGCTCAGGTCATGATCCCACAGTTCGTGGGTTCGAACCCCACGTCAGGCTCTGTGCTGACAGCTTAGAGCCTAGAGCCTGCTTTGGATTCTGTGTCTCCCTCTTTCTCTTCCCCTCCTCTGCTCTCTCTCTCTCTCTCAAAAATAAACATTAAAAAAAAACTCCTTAAAAAATAAAAAAAAATGAATGCACTACATATTTTATTAAAAACTTAACAATGGGTCACCAAATCACTGTAGTTTTGTTTTGTTTCTAAAAGGTAAGCATGGCGTGGCACTTACAAGCAGCTCAAAACATTTATTTTTACAACATCAGTAAGGTGAATATCTTTGCTCCTCACCTGTATTTGATTTGATCTATGGAAACTGACTGTATGAGGTCAGGGCTGGCTCCATACAGAATTCTAAACTCTCTTACATTGATAACAAAAACACAGAGGCCAACAGAGTGCATCCCACATGCAAACATGAATTCTGGGATCGTCGGTCCAGAATAGATTTAGGATACCTGGGACTGAATCTCAGACTCAACATTCACTTGTTATGTAGTTTGAACAGGTTATTTAACTTCCTCAAGTTTTCATTTCTTCATCTATAAAATAAAAAGTGTAGAACTCATACTTACCTTAAAGGGTTATTTTGAAAATAAAACAGATAATATACCTGAAGCATATATTGCAGAGTTGGGCACATGGTAAATGCTCAACACTGGCTTGGTATTATGATTATGATTTATAGCTAATATTCTTGGATGCTAATGATCTCAGCCACTTCTATCAGGATCTTGGTCCTCTTGGCTGGCTTCTGCTCCTATTTTCCATACCTTTGTGTCGTGTGAGGTCTTCTTCTATCTGGGACAATATCCCTGCCTGACAACACAAATTTGATATAAATATGTTATAAAAATAATATGTAATAAGGGTTTAAGATAATATCTGTCCTAGAATGTTTGTATTGTAAAATAAGACTAAGAAAGAATATTCTACAATAAACGGGTACCCTACAGGCAGTCTCACCCCCGCTGGTCTCTTCAGAGAAGCTCCATGTGCATGATTTGATGGGGGTCATCACTTCTACCTGGAGAAGTGATTTGTCTCAGGCTCCAAAGGATGCTCACAAAGTCCCCAGTTAGATCAGGCACTTTCCCTGTTCTCACGAAGACCTATCTTCAAAGACGGTGGTTTCTATTTGTTCTTTGCTGTTTGATGTGTCTTTATGTTTATCTTAGAAGTGATGTTATGTGACTTATCCTGTGTTTTTTGTTTGTTTCTCACTGACTTATCTTTTATCCCCTAGAAGGGAGGCAGGAATGTGGAGTTAATCACTTTTCTTTGTAGAATTTTTTTTTTTACATTTATTTATTTTTTATTTTTGAGAAACAGAGAGAGACAGAGCACAAGTGGGGGAGGGGCAGAGAAAGAATGAAACCCAGAATCTGAAGCAGGCTCCAGGCTCTGAGCCGTCAGCACAGAGCCCAGTGCAGAGCTGAACTCACAAACCATCAGATCATGACCTGAGCCAAAGCCCCACGCTTAACTAACTGAGCCACCCAGGCACCCCAATCACTTTGTTTTCTATAGTACAGTGCTAGCTAGTAGTCAGTGATCAACAAATGACCAATTCTTGGTTCTCAACAAATGCTTAATAGAATTTAATTTAGAAATTTTTCCCCTAACAAAATGATATTAAAAGTTCTCCCATTTTTATAAACATAGTTCTTAAGCTTTTACACTGTGGCAAGACATATAATTAGGTGATGATTTGCTTCAATTCTCTCTGAGGTGGATGCCACACAATTTTATTGGCAGAATAAGTTAACCTTTTATTGAGATCATGTAGCTGAGATATTCCATGATTGGAATAAGTGGAACTCTCAGCCTGGAATGTTCTTTTGTAAATTTTGAATATGCAGGTTGTCAGATGCTTATTCCAGCTCATGCAAAGTGTTCATATAAGGTGTCTCCTATTCATGAAATTACTGTGCAACATGACAGTTCTTTCTAGTGAGTATTTATTAAACATTGCTTATTTTAGCAATTTTTAATAATTAGTAAATTAGTAATAATCTAATCATCAGTCAGATATTAACCTAATGTTAATCTAATTAGCGAGATTTCCAGTACATATTTAGGATAGGACTTACTAAGGTCTTGGTAGCCAGTTTTTACCAAACATCAGAACTTTTAAATAAGATGAACACAATGAGTGTAGTGTATGTGTGTGAGTTTCTGATTAAAGTAGTTCAAATTTTGGGGTGCCTGGGTGGCGCAGTCGGTTAAGTGTTCCACTTCAGCCAGGTCACGATCTCATGGTCCGTGAGTTCGAGCCCCGCGTCAGGCTCTGGGCTGATGGCTCAGAGCCTGGAGCCTGTTTCCGATTCTGTGTCTCCCTCTCTCTCTGTCCCTCCCCCGTTCATGCTCTGTCTCTCTCTGTCCCAAAAATCAATAAACGTTGAAAAAAAAAAATTAAAAAAAAAAAAATAAAGTAGTTCAAATTTTGAAATCTGCCCTTAAATTACAGATTAATCAAACTCATGTATTTATATTACACTGTTTTAGTGAGCATATTTACTACATATATTTTATGTGTATATGTATGTGTGCATGTATATGCATAGCTTCATATACATATATTTGAAGTATCACATTATTCAGTAAATTTTAATTACGTGTAATCATCAGTCACCTGACCTATAGAGGATGCAAAGGAGCAAAAAAAAAAAAAAAAACAAAAAAGAAAAGATGGTTTCAGAGGAAGCAAATCCGATGGGTAGGCAGAAAAGGGAGATATAGATCTCTTCAAATATTTTCAAAAAGATCTGAAAAGGCAACAGAATCTTGTGAAAATTAAAATATAGCCTCAAAACAAAAGAAAAGCTTAAAGATAAATTAGAGAAACTCATCTTGAATCTTTGAACAAAATATAAAACTATAAAAGAAATGTAAGATGAAGGAGACAGCGAATTTCTATCCAGGGAGCTCCCAAAACTGAAAACTTCAATTAGTTTTATTTAAATACTTTCATTAGAAAACAATTTTAATTTTCTAAAATAAACTGTAGATGCTTTAACAACTAATGTTTTAGATTCATTTTTCAAGCATATATGTATGTATATTTTTATGTAAAATAACTGCAAATCTATATCTATCATCTATCTATCTATCTATCTATCATCTGTCTATCTATCTATGTATCTATCTATCATCTATCTATCAACTATCTATCTCTCTGCCTGCGTATTCATTTCATTCATCAATCTACAATCCACCCATCTATCCATCCAACTATCTGTCTACCCATGTCAAACATGGATCTTCTCTTTAGGTGACTTTTCAAAAATGTGTATTATTTCAAAAATATAATAATATGTCAATGTCTTAGATTTGTGGCATTTTTTGTTCATATTGTTATTTTTGTTATATTTTTGTTCACATCTGTTTTTGATGCATAACAAACTAATAATCCATGCATAAAATAAAAAGCTTTTTTTTTTAGTTCATGATTCTTCAGGTTTCAACTTTAGACTGGTCTCCAGCTACTGCATCTATTTGCGTTAAGCTGAAGGCCTTTGATTTGGCTCTGGCTCTGGCTGCCTGCTGGACAATCTCACTTTTGCATAAAATGAAGACCAAGCTTGTTCACATGGCAACACCAGAATTTAAAAGAGAAAGCAGAAGCCAGTAAGAATGGTTGATGACTCTAATGAAACCTGGGTCACTATCACTTTATGTCAGACATATATTAGTCAAGCAAGTAGCAAAGCCAGTCAAGTTTCTATTGGTGAGGAAATAGACTAATTTTTAATGGGATGATCTCCAAAGAAAGTCTCATTGCAAAGGATGTGTGTTCGCTATTTTTGCCATCCCAATGATTCCAATTATGCTCTTATCTTTGTTACTTAGAAAGATTTAATAGATTTTTTTATAAAAGTGCTAAATTGTATTTTTTTATCTTATGAAAGGGCTAATTTTTTTCTCTGTTTTGTTTCTCCTCTGCTTTGAGCACACACTTCAAATTCATCTCAGCAGTGTTTTGTTTCTTGCAATTGCTGCCCAGGGTTTCTTTTTGTATGTATTCTGTGTGTATTATGCATAATCATAGCTGGATTATTTTAAAATTATGAGTACTAGCAAACTTCTTAAAAGTAATGATGCTAATATATTCAAAATCTGGTGGAATCCAATCTATTACTTTGTATCTGAATTTTAAACAAAAAAATATACAATAAATCACATATAATAAATATTTAATATATATACACTTCAAATCAGGTCCATGTCTCTAGGAGAGCACCATACATATATAAATACATATATTTATATGAAATCTATAACTTCATGTGAAATATGTAAAATAATGCATACAACATAATATATATAATATAATAACTCACATATATTTTATTTGAACTATAAATGCCTATTCAGTTTGAGGATCCTAAAAATCCTCAGTGCTCCATTTGTCGCTTCCTCTCTCTCCACACACTTCTAACAAACTCTGATGTTTTCACTTTCTCCATAGTTTTGACTTTTCCAATATGTCATATAGTTGGCATCAGACCGTAGGTAGCCTGTTGAGTTAGACTTCTTTCACTTACCCATATGTTTTCAAGGTTTCACCTTTTCTTTTTGTGGCTCCATTAGAGCTCATTGATTTTTATTTATAATCAATATTCCTTTTTATGAATGATGGACACCTTGGTTGCTTCTGAGATTTGGGAATGATGAGTGCATCTGCTCTAAAGATCCATATACAGGTTTTTGTTTGGGCGTGTTTCAACTGATTTGTGTGAATACAAAAGCTTGAGAACTGGATCATATGAAAGAGTGTGTGGTTTCCTAAGAAATTGTCGAACTGTCTTCCAGAGTGGCTGGGCTAATCTGCATTCTCACCAGTGATGACACAGAGTTCTTATTGCTCTAGATCCCTTCCAGCATTTGTCAGTGGTTTGGATTTTTGTCATTCTAGCAGGTGTTGATTTCTTATGGTTGTTTTCTGTTTTCTTTTTAATTTATTTATTTTGAGAGAGAGAGAGAGAGAGAGAGAGAGAGAGAGAGAGAGAGAGAGAACAAGCAGGGAAGTGGCAGAGAGAGAGAGAGGGAGAGAGAGATGGAAAGACAGAGGATCCCAAGCAGGTTCTGCACTGTCAGCTCAGAGCCTGATGCAGGGTTCGAACATATGAACCATGAGACTATGACCCGAGCCAAAACCAAGAGTCGGAGGATCAACCAACAGAGTCACCCAGGTGTCCTGTCATGGTTGTTTTAATTTGTAATTCTCTAAAGCCATGTGATGTTGAGTGTTGTTTTACTTATTTGCCATCTGTATATCTTCTTTGGTGAGATGTCAGTTGAGATATTTAGCCTATTTTTTAAATTTTTTAAAATTTTTTTATTTTATTTTTGAGAGAGAGAGAGAGAGAGAGCAGGGGTGAGTCAGACAGAATCCGAAACAGTCTCCAGGCTCTGAGCTGCCAGCACAGAGCCTGACGTGGGGCTCAAACCCACGAACCATGAGATCATGACCTGAGCCGAAGTTGGATGCTTAACCAACTGAGCCACCCAGGCGCCCCTATTTAGCCTACTTTTTAACTGAGTTGTTCATTTTCTTATTGTTGAGTTTTAAGTATACTTTGTATATTTTGGATAACAGCTGTTTATCAGATTAGCCATTCTTAAATACTTGCTTCTAGTCTGGCTTGCCTTCTCATTCTCTTGACAGTGTCTTTTGCAGAGTAGGTATATTTAATTTTAATGAAATCAAATCTACCCATTATTTCCTTCATGGATCATGATTTGGTGTTGAATCTGAAAAGTCATCACCAAAGTCACCTAGATTTCCTTCTGTGTCTTCTAGGAGTTTTATACCTAGGTCTATTATCATTTCAAGTTAATGTTTTTGTGAAAGGTATACAGTCTATGTCTTGGTTCATTTTTTTGTTTATGTGTTTTTTTTATATGTATGTCCAGGTGCTCCAGCACCATTTGTTGAAAAGCCCATAGTTTGCTTTTTGAATTTTATGTAATCATCAAAAGCTTCCACTGATGAACTTTATATGCGTTCTAGAGCTAATAAATGTCATAAGTAATTTCCTTCTAGCTATTGAACTTATTTTACATACAGTCTTAAGTTAATAATTGCCTTAAAATAGAGAATCAGAAATTTGTAATAATAAAACAAGTGAAGGTAAAACTATTTTTGTGGTTACTTATAAATATTGACCTGAACCTCAGAAGCGTATTAGTAATGAATTTGATTTGCTCCATTGCAGAAATCCACTGTATTAACCCTTCAGTGATCCGTTAGGTATTACCTAAAGTGGAGCGGTATGAGAATCTTAGGCATAGACAAACAAAAAATCAAACTATACCAGCTGTAGGGCAGTTTTCTCAGAATTTGTTCTGTGTGTTTATGATGAGCACATATTTTAACAGAAGCCTGAAGAAGAACATCCATTCAAAGCCTATTCAGCAACTTTATGCTCCTACCGCTCTTTTCTGCCAAGTGCATAGGTGTGGCTGTGAGGACTGGATTAGGTCACCCCTCTGTGCTGCATGTAATGTAGATATAATTCACATGACTTATGTGGGTTGAGAAGTCCCAAGACCTGCCATTGGCAAGCTGGGGTCCCAAAGGAATCAGTAGTGTAGTATCCATCTGAGTCCAAAGACCTAAGAACCAGGAGAGTTGGCAGTTTCAATCTGAAAGCCACAACTTCAAGACCCAAGAAGAGCCGATGCTTCAGTTGAAGCCTGAAGGCAAGAAAAGGACATGGAAGGCAAGAGGTAAGGCTCTCTTAGCCTTTTTGTTGTATTTGGGTCTCCGTTTGATTGGATGAGGCCCACTCACGTTAAGGAGGACAATACGCTTTAGTCTGTGAACTGATGGATTCGAATTTTAACCTCATCCATAGATACTCTCACAGATGCACCCAGAAGTAATGTTTGACCAAATGTCTGAGAACCCCAAGGCCCTGGCAGGTTGCCATGTGCAATTAATCACCAGAATGGGTAAAGTAGTGAAATCGCATTGCATATAGACACAAAGAAGGAATTTCTCATTCCTAAGCACATTTTCTGGTATCATCAAATAGAGTTGATAAAATCTGCATTAAAGTTTTTATAAGGAGGCGCCTAGGTGGCTCAGCCAGTTGAACGTCCGACTTCGGCTCAGGTTATGTCTGTGAGTTCCAGCCCCTCGTCAGGCTCTGTGCTCACAGCTCACAGCCTGGAGCCTGCTTCGGTCCTGTGTCCCCTCTCTCTCTGCCCCTCCCCTGCTCACACTCTCTCACTGTCTCTCTCTCTCTCAAAAATGAAAAATTTTTTGTTAAATCACAATAGACTAGATATATATCAGCATGTCAGCACAGAGTAATAGAAAACATATACACATTTCTAAGAAGTTGAATATTCAAGAAGTTTCTGAGTCTATGAAATGTATGAGGTGTTGGGCTTCTAATAGGACTCATGATAATGAGGGTGGATTATTTCTCTCCATTAAACATGTATAGACATCTCACAGTAATGAGTTCATCGACTTACTCCCATCGTATGTAGAGATAACTGTCTTTGTAAAAAGTAACATTGTATTTATTTTATTTTACTTTATTTTATTTACATAAACATATATCTCATCTTATTACCAGAAATTAAAGTAACTATATCCAGGCATATATTCATTTTTATTATCACTAAATAAGGTTTTTATTTGCATATAACTAATAATATGTAGTTAAAGCAAAATGACCACTTTAGAGCCATAATCTCACAAGTTAGAATTTTTGAAAGCTACATTGACCTTTCTAAGCACCAAGTGTGTTATTCAGTATAATGAGTGCTAATTTCGTATATAATATCCAAGTGGCCTGAAAGAGCTCAAAAATGCTTCTTAGCCTCCCTGGTGTACTTTTACACAGTGGGAAAATATAGTAAATTATGTTACAAATTTGCATTATAGAATAGAACACAATGGTTACAATTATATTTTTGGTGTTTTTAAACTAAGTAATTTTAAAAGGAATGCATTTCTAATAATCGAATAAAATTTACATGGTGATATGCAATTTTAAAAGAACATTTTTCCATTTCAGTAGTTTTACCAATAATGTTTATGTTCATCACGAACCAATTTTTTAGACTACTTTCAGGGTAAGAATGAGTATCAGGAAGGAAGCGCCATATCAGGGCAAATTTCTTTAGTGCACATGGAATGATGATTTCATGTCTTCTATTGCTCTCGGAGGCCTTTTCCAGTTCAGCAAACTGATATTTTGTTGTTTTAAAGCCTGAACAACAAATGCAACATATTATTTAGCCCCACTGAAATTATATGCAGACAAATCCTAATGGTCTTGCCTCACCATCTTCTCCAGTTTTCTTAGAGAAGATATCCTTATACTAATCATTCCCTGCACCATAAAGAAAATTATTTGATTGATCAGTAATCAATAGTTGAATAAATGCCATGTTGTGCACAATACATTCCCATAATATCACACATATTAACCCAGTTTTTACCTTTGCATTCTTCTTTGGAAAATTTGGAAAATAAGTAGGCAGGAAACTCCCTCCTTTTTAAACAAATTTTAAAATTCCCACAAATATTTTTCTACTCACAAGGCCACTTAGGAAATCTGGGTTGGAAAAATAATTCATGCAAAAAATGAACATGTCCACTCTTATACAGTATGGACCAGGGCGTCTCAAACTGTGGTGTGTATATGGTTCACCTGAAGATCTTGTTTAATATATAGATTCTAACTCAATAGGTCTGGATGGGAATGAAATTCTGCAGTTTTGTTTTGTTTTGTTTTGTTTTTTTATTTTTTAACGTTTTATTTATTTTTGAGACAGGGAGAGACAGAGCATGAACAGGGAAGGGTCAGAGAGAGGGAGACACAGAATCTGAAACAGGCTCCAGGCTCTGAGCTGTCAGCACAGAGCCCGACGCGGGGCTCGAACTCACGGACCGCGAGATCATGACCTGAGCCGAAGTTGGCCGCCTAACCAACTGAGCCACCCAGGCGCCCCTGTTTTGTTTTGTTTTTGAGAGAGGCAGAGAGCAGGAGTAGAGGGAGAGAGAGAGAGAATCTCAGGCAGGTTCCATGGCCAGTGTGGAGCCCAATGTGGGGCTCAATCTCAAGATCATGAGATCATGACCTGAACTGAAATCAAGAGTCAGACGCTTTACTGACTGAGCCCCACAGGTGCCCTGAAATTCCGTATTTTTAACAGGCTTCTGGGTAAGCTGCTGCTGCATGTATATATTTGATATACACTAAAATGTATATTATGTATGAAAAAATAAATATATATGTATAAATATATATATATATTATATTGCTAAGAATTCCAATTAATTAATTAACTAACAAAATAGATCGGTTATTTTACATTAAGTATATATGTCCCAAATGTTGCTTTGTATATACTGTATACACTTTGTAGACCCCTGCTTCACTAGCCTCTGGAGTAGGAAACAGATAGGTTCCCATCCCCCACACTCTGTTATGCCTCTGGAGAGTGCAAAGCATGGAATTACTTTTAGAGATTTTTCTAAAGAAGTCATCTTAATCTGCCAAGAACCCAGGTGCATTTTATGTATAGTGTCGTGGCAGGCATTGTTTTAAATTGTATTTCAGAGTATCTTGGAATGTTTCTGCTAAATACTCTGGCTGTGGTCTTTCTAGTTAACTTCCTTTTCTCTAAAGCTGTTTTCATATATCTTATCAACTGAGCTTAATGAGCTATGTGGTCAGTATCAGCATGTGTGATTAGTATGTGACATTGGCAGGTTGCAGTTCTAAGTCTTGTTATTGATCCTATCTTAATGTCGTAAATTTTGGATGGATGACAATGGTGGTGATAAAATGGCACAAAAAAGAGCCAGATTGCAGTGGGTCTGAATCTTACAGCTTTAGTGCTATCATTAATATCCATACCTATCTCTATGTCATCTGTGTCTATATCTCTATATCTGCTTGATTGAAATCGAACTCAATAGCATATCTGTAGCACAAAATATACTCTTATCTCAAAAGACTTTGTAGCATTCTTTATTTGGTTTGCTTGTTTTAGAGTTAAATATATTTTCATGAGACGGAGAAGCACTGACTGATTATTTTAAGATCATAATTTCCTGTGAAAATTACATCTCAGTGTTCCATTTCCCTCTTGCTGGTTTGTGACATCAGCCTTATTTTACATGGTCATCCAAAACATAGCACTGAATCTACAAATTAATTCAGAGCTATTGTCATTTCCTTGTGCAACCAGCTCATTTTTTTGTTATGTAAATGATCCAGATGGCAACAAGATCTTGTGAGATAAATAATACAACATAATTTTCACAAAATCATACATGATTACATCTATGTCTGTTACTGAGAAAATGAAGGTGGTAAGATGTATTGTGATAGAACTTAAAGTTTTGGAAACTTCAGTTATTTTTCCAACTTTGCGTTGGTGTTGTGCAAATTACTTCTCTTTTAGTTGTTGAGCAAATTTGAGGATCTCGAGTTTGGATCAAGATTCTCATTGGTAATATAGAAACTATAAGAGCTACTTCTAAAGGGATTTTTTAAGCTTAGAAATGTATGCAAAATGTCTTGCCTTCTAGCTTATACCCAGTTAATTCAGGGTTTTTTACTATTATGACCTTAAAGTAAAACCAAGAAAGCTAATCATACTAATAATCATATATGTACACATATATAGGTATATATATGTATGCAATTTTTTTTTATAATCAAAATGACTTAAGTTCTTCAGGTTTCAAGAAGAAAACAGTTTTTCTCATACATATTTTCTAGAAGATTGACCTGGTGCTTCATCATGCCCACAAGTAACCCTCCTCATAGCCTTGCTCTCAAGAGTTTGCCTAGTGTAATGCTACTAAGGCTGTGGATATTTCCTTCCCCCACTACCCGACGGGTACATTCTTGCTGGCTTTTACCCTTAGCAATCCCAGACGGTGTAACGTCCCATGGTCTGCGTTCTTTCTCACAGAGCACCGCCTTGGTTCTCCTCATCCATGACTCACATCTGCACAGGCTCCCCTACCAAGTATCGCAAAGGTTTGGCAGGCCATCTACAAAGGCCACCTGTACTGAAATCTTAAAATACTTCCTTCAGACTAGTTTGGCTGCTAGTTTATTCTGTAATAAGAGATAACAGGTAGGTTAGCATTTAATTATAATGCAAAAGGAAAATTCCAATCACAGTCCGTAATAGCTTTCTTAAAGTGAGTTCAATTATGGAATATGAAACAGTTGGTCCATAAGAGGCTACCCTAATGTGTTCTTCCATTTATTTTCTGTCTCCGTCCCGTGGGAATTGGGAAGAATTGACTGGAGCAGTGTATAAGGTACCTCTGTGTCTCCTGTTCACGAATGCTTGCCCACATTTGTGTCATCTGAGATGGTAGCCATTCCCTGTTTACATGTCACTGCTTCTTCTTGGCTATTATTGGAAGACACATAACAAGGAAATTTCTTTAAAAAGTGGCAAAAATAGTTCCATGGATAAAATGGAAGTGTGCACTTTGGAGCAGAAATAAAACCAAGTCAGGGGTGCCTGGATGGCTCAGTTGGTTAAACGTCCGACTTTGGCTCAGGTCATGATCTCACAGTTTGTAAGTTCGAGCCCCGTGTTGGGCTCTGTACTGACAACTCCAGGCCTGGAGCCTGCTTCCAATTCTGTGTCTCCCTCTCTCTTTACCTCTCCCCGTCTCGTGTTCTGTCTCTCTCAAACATAAACACTAAAAAAAGAAATAAAACCAAGTCAGTAATTTTTTTGTTTTTTGGGGGGGGGGGATGCATGTGGGGGAGAGAGGCAGAGAGACAGAGAGAGAGAGAGAGAGAGAGAGAGAGAGAGAGAGAGAGAGAATCTTAAGCAGGCTTCATGCTCAGTGTGTAGTCCAATGAGGGGCTCAAAACCACGACCCTGGGATCATGACCTGAACTGATATCAAGAGTCAGATGTTCAACCAACTGAGTCACCCAGGCGCCTCCCAAGTCAGTAATTTTTAATGGATAAATTTGGATTTTATTACAGGGTGTTTAAATAACAAAATCCTCAAAACAGTCACATTGTCATTACTGGTCATCATTTTAATGTTTAGGAGTAGACTTGAATCTTTAGATAATTCAGATGAATGCATGCTAAATGAAAATATGATGTTTATGAACTTTGAGTTAGTTTGACCAAATTTGGTAAAATTATACTTTAGCTACATTGGTGACTTACGTGCCAGATAATAAGTTAATTAATCTCAAATTTTACCATTAATTCTGAGGAATGGGGCACGTACTCTACAACGTCCGTCAGGAATTCAAAAACTTAAACCTTCTTGCTTCTTTCTCACATCATATTTTCATTCAGCATGCACTCATCTGAATTATCTAAAGATTCATGTCTACTCCTAAACATTGAAACGATGACCGATACTGGCAATGTGAATGTTTTGAGAATTCACACACACACATATACAAAAGTAAATTTTTCCTACTTCTTGCAGAAAGTGAAATTTACACACAGTCAAGAGCAAAAAAAATCAGTTTTTGAAGATACACACAAATAAATATATTAATGATTAGAGCTCCGGGCAAGACGTCTATAACAACCTTCTATAAAAGTGGTCTGGAACAGTTGATTTCTTAGATTCTCTGCTTTCAGTAATATTTTTCATTCTACTCCAGGCCGTAGGGAATCCATGTAAACATTCGTACACACATCTGTTTTGAGTCCTCTTGGGCTGCCTCTCCATCTGAGTACTTAGCAGTGATAACCAACCTCATGGCCAGGTAAAAAAAAAGGGGTGGGGGAAACACTGGTTTCCAAAGCTTCCCCCTTTGACTCCCATCCTCCCCTTTCCTGGGTACTTTATCCTCTGTAACTTCTCTAAACACAACATTGTGATTGGTCTGTTCATTAAATTTTGTTAGAGTGCGAGAGAGCCAAAGCATAAGAGACTGTTAAAAACTGAGAACAAGCTGAGGGTTGATGGGGGTGGGAGGGAGGGGAGGGTGGGTGATGGGTATTGAGGAGGGCACCTTTTGGGATGAGCACTGGGTGTTGTATGGAAACCAATTTGACAGTAAATTTCAAATATTAAAAAATAAAAAAAAATACTAAAAAAAAATAAAAAAAATAAAAAAAAATAAAGACTCTTGAGAATGGAAAAAAAAATTTTGCAACCTTCTCAATATGAGTGTAACATTTTTTTAACTATGGGATGCTGAGTGATTTAGGAGGCAATGTTCAATGTTATTGGCTCAGAACTAAAGTCATTCTCATCGACATCCCTTAAAAAAACATTTCTTCTGATCACCTCTCATTTAGTGTAGTAAGTTAGTAAGCTAGAATCTTAGCAACATGTTGTATTGTGTATTTTTCCTCACTCTCAGTCTTTCAGTAATAGCTTCAGAATCCTTGGAATCCCCAGCTATCTATTTCTTATCCTCTACTTTCGATGCGTTGCTTTCTTGTTCCCATTGCTCCTGTTTCAAGAAGCGGCCCTCGCCAGAATGGAGACTTTGGCAACTCTTTCCTCAATATCTTCAAACTTGTGCCAACCCCTTTCACAACTCCTATGCAATTTTAGCTCTAGAGATTCTGTTTAGGGAAAGCCATCCCTTACCCATCCTGTGCACACACTATTAATCTGGAGACATAATTCAGCATCTATGCTTTTAAGGGTACACTTTGTTTATGAAATTTTGAGTCTTTTCTGTGAAGGATCATCATGGCCATCTTGATAAACCTGTCCTATATCTCAGTTGTGCTTAATTATTACAAATAGCTGCTTATTGGGGCACCTGGGTGGCTCAGTCAGTTGAGTGTCTGACTTCAGCTCAGGTCATAATGTCGCAGTTCCTGAGTTTGAGCCCCACATAGGGCTGTCTGATGTCAGTGCACAGCCTACTTCAAATCCTCTGTCCCCCTCTGTCTGCTCCTTCCCCACTTGCACTCTTTCTCTTTCTCAGAGATAAATAAACATTTTTAAAAAACAGCTGCTTGTTCTCCCAGTCACCTCAACATTTAGGGACTAAAGCTTCCAGCCCTAATCAGTTCAGACTCAATTAACCTAAGGTGGTTGAAAGATGATTAATGACTTACAACCAATTTCTGAGCTTTCATGGCTATCATTACACCCAAGGATCCAAGATCATCTACCAGCGGTGAGTAATCAACTGTAGTTGAGGTGAATCAATAAAAGCCAAAACTCCACATCTAATGGCAATTCAGGTGCCCTTGCCAGATGCTACTGTTTCAAAAACATTCCTCAGTGATGCAATGGATTCACTGTTTTTTCTTTTGCAGATGGTCTTCTTACGGAACTTACTAAACTCCAGATTAATAGGGACAATTCCAGGTGTTACTGGGAAAGATGAGGAAAGTGTACATATTGTCTAACCAGTGAAGGGTGGTCTTCAGTCATCTCTGACTCTCTGCTGGCATCTGCTGAATGGAGTCTCATGTTCTCTCCTTTTCATCACGAACAATCATATACTGGAATCAGATTTTGAAATCTGTGTTCATGCCATGGCCTCCATTCTCCAGGACCGTGCACTCTGTAGTCTTTTCCACCTGACTGTAGGATCCTCAGGCTTCTTCTCATTGCTGACCTTTGGACTGCCCAGCTGAGGTCCACAGGTCTCTGTGAGGCTACTAAAAAGCCTTTTTGGGCACACTTCTGATTTGATTATTACTCATCAAATATTGTTACTTCACATTGGGGTTGGGCATTTGGTTAGGTGTTCAGTCACCCCAACTAAGTCTTTTGGATGCAAACACAGTGTTTTCTATTCTCTAACATCCCTCCTTTATTCCGGGACTTTAGTCTAGTCTGGAGTTGGGTCTTTATCACCCTTCTCAGGGACTCAGATTTTATAAAATTACTTCTATGTCTTCTATAAAGTTTCTTGCCCTCTATAGTTGTTCAACCATGCATCTCTTTTCCTAGTGGGAGGAAAACCTAGTTTTCACATAATTCTCCATTGCTCCCCACTCTATGGTTTATGGTATGCATTCTAGGCTGTAAATATTTCAGGCTTGTAGCACTGTTGTGCTCAAATTCATCTCCAAAACAGCCTAGCTTTCATAATAAAATTGTATCTGCTTTAAGACTAATATTTCTTCCAAGCATGCAAAAAATCTATTTAGAAATCTGCTGTTCTCCCTGAAGCAACGAGTGCCACTGATTGATTCATTCGAGGAACACCAGAAAATATGAGAAATTCAGGATATAGCATTCTCAGATATTACATACAGTGTGGTGTATTTTCCCCTGCCATTCACAGGGATTTTGTCTCAAATTGGTGTGATCAATAATAAAACATATGCTTCTCCATGAAGGAATGTGAACAGGGATAGACTTCAGGGTCATTCGCCAGCATCTCAGCAGAATCTTCAAGGACCCAGCTCTTTCTACCTGCTTCCCTTCAGTTAATTCATTCTCAGGCTGGTAGTAAAAAGGCCACATTGATTCCAGTTGTCACATTCCCAGGCACAAACATATCCTGAAGAAAATGAAAATCCTACCTGTTCTTGTAGTCTCTCTTCAAAGTGAGAAAACTTTTCCTGAAATTTCTGAGTCCACTGCCACTAGTTATGGTGGTAGGATCGTAGTCCACTGCTGTAGCAATCTC
Organism: Panthera uncia; assembly: GCF_023721935.1. Lineage (NCBI taxonomy): Eukaryota > Metazoa > Chordata > Mammalia > Carnivora > Felidae > Panthera > Panthera uncia. The sequence goes on from NC_064810.1 coordinate 19,275,405, forward strand.
TGGCAAGGTTTTGGAGATTACTTCAAAATCGATCGAGCCACTGGATTCAGCTTCCCCCGAGGCATAAAGGAAGTAGAAGAAACAACTATTTATCTGCAATGCATCAGGGGTCTATTAGGAGAATGGCATGAGTGCTTATTGAGTAGACAAAGAAAAATGTCAGCAGCAATCTTAAAACAATATTACTCCTCAACATATACATGCAAAACATTTCAAGATGTCCTTGTTTCCCATGCTAAAGATTTTAAATTAACCCTGTAGAAAACAAGGGGCCATTAAGTGTTTTAGAGCAGAGATAGAAGATGACTATGTTTTCATTAAAATGATAATCTTTGCAAAAATGTGTATGGCATGGTGCATGGGTGGTATGTGTGTGCATGGTAGAAAAAGGTACATACAAGAAGAACTTCCAGAAAGCCCCAAAAGTTTTTTGTTTGTTTGTTTAGAAAATGAAGAGAAGTTGCTCAAACACAAAAGTGAAGAGAGAAAAGAGAAGTGTATATATTACTATTTTTTTCTTACTGAACCTTCTTTCAGAGAAAACGGTTTCTGCCTGGAGCTGCTTCTTCCTAGAGAAGCTTCTGTCTGATGGTGGCTTTGGCTGCCCTGTGACTGAGGAATGGAGAAAAGGTGCAAATAACATTTTAAGTCGCAGAAAGCATGGACATGAGAAGCAAAGTATCAAACACGATATCCAAACAGATAGGAAGAAAGTGCCAATTGGATTTAAATAGAAGTTTCAGCTATGGTAGACAAATTGAATGGAGCCTAAGAGAGATATGTTTGGATGGAATCCAAACTGGTTCACATCACGTACATCTTTAGATCCTTTTTTTTTTTCCCTTTCATTTGAGGATGTCAGTAAAGAGCTTAGACTTTGTGATCAGACGGACCTGGGCTTATATTTTGTCACTGGCAGTTAAAAGCTGGGAAACCCTGTATTACCTCGGAGGATGTTTTCAGCACAGATTTGGGCTTCAACCCTATCTCTCTCTATTTCTGCTGATGTGTCACAGCATAGTGATTTGGACCATGGCTACTGGCGACGCACCGCCAAGGGCCAAGGTTTTATCCCAGTTTCACCACTTAGAGGTTATGACCATGCAGAAGATGCTAGACTTTTCTGTATGTCTTAATTTTCTTATCTGTAAAATGGGAATAATGATAGTACCTACAACATCGTGTTGTGTGGATTAAATACTGGGTATATTCTTACTTGTGTTTGTTTATACTTCATGAGTTATTGTTCCTTTTTTTTTTTTTTAATTTTACACTTGCCTCCTGGTCCGTGTGGAAAGATAATCATATATTTAATGATCTATTCAAAAATTCTGACAGTTACCAAAAAATGAAAAGATTACCATACCTATGATACTTTAGATATTTGGGGGCTTTTGATACCTTTTTTTGGTTCATATATATTCCCTATTACCACATTAAAATACTGTGGATGTGTGGCCTTGTCATATGAGTTTTTATAAAGTATGACAAGAGACTATTAGCTCATGATATATATACAGTAAATTACACTAGGTGATCTATGAGTGTGACTTGAAATAAATTGAAGTTGTAGATGATATTTAATTTTTTAAGGTCTCTTCATAATCTAGTGGGTTAAAATATATAACAATACATAAAGACATACATGTATCACTTAAAATGTGCTACATGATAACAACACTAATCCACCATTAATCTGACAATACTTTTGTATGTATTTACTTACAACTCATTTTACTGTAAGAATGAAAACTCTTTAAGTATGTCCTTTTTATGGTCTATTCAGATTAAAGAATAAAAGATAAATGAAGGCTTATATCCCCCCTCCCCCCCATTTAGATTAGGAAACATTTCCCGTGTCGCCCCCCATGTGGTCTTCCTGATTTTTTTCATGTGGAATGCCTGATGTACATGTTCAACTCTCTCGATGTTGCTGGACAATCCAGTGTGTAAAAATCCTAGTTTCCACACATCCTTAGCAATATTTACTGCGAATACATTTAACTTAACTTTTTGCCAATATTTTAAACAGAAAATTTGGGCCTTCATTATTTTCCCGGTTTTAACGAGTTTGAACACGTTTTCATTTGTTTATGCACAATTTGTGTTTCTATTCTGCAAATTGCCCTTTAACATCTGATTATTTGATCTATTCTAATGTTGATAGGACTTCTTTGTATTCAGATTTAAAATTCTTTGGGTGCAGTATTGTCCTGACATATGAAGTTTTTCTTTTTAAGGTATACTTCTTTTTGGAATTTAATAGAGTTCATGTTATGAAACATTTCCATTATAGTTTGTTTTTTCCCCTTGCTGGCAATCCTTCCTTATGAACAATAGAAAGGTTTTCTTCTGTACTACTTTCTAAGACCTTCATACCTTTATCTTTTTAATTATTTTATGTAAATGAAAGTGAATTTTGTACATATTGTGAGGTAGTATCTGGTTTCATTTTCTTCCCAACTAATTGTCCCAACACCACTTCTTTTCTTTATATTATTTTTTGTACAGTAAACAATATCGTTTCCAAATTATATAATTTAATTTCCAAATTCCAAATTATATAACTTCATAGATAATTAAAAAATTCCAAATTCTCAAAAATACCTGTTCTAGAAAAAACTGGTGCCCACACTTTTTTAATCTGATCCTGGGCTCACTTTTTTTTTTTTTTAACGTTTATTTATTTTTGAGACAGAGAGAGACAGAGCATGAATGGGGGAGGGTCAGAGAGAGAGGGAGACACAGGCTCCAGGCTCTGAGCTGTCAGCACAGAGCCTGATGTGGGGCTCGAACTCACGGACCGCAAGATCATGACCTGAGCTGAAGTTGGACGCTCAACGGACTGAGCTACCCAGGCGCTCCTGGGCTCAGTCTTTAAAACCAATAAGCCATTTGCCTATTCCCACTCAAATACCAGAGAAATTACTGAAATTCCTAAATAACAATAAAAATTACTATCATTTCTATCGTCTATGTGAATAGTCACTAGAGATGGTGTGACTGCCTTGTTCTTTATCATAGTCTCAGTTATTCTTGGCCATTTTCTCCTGCATTTTTTCACACTACAAACATCCTGCTGTGATTTTTCTTTTCACTGTATTGAACCTAATGATCCTTTAGAAATGTCATCTTTCTATGAGGTCTTTTCCCTACAAGAATATGCTGTATCTTTCATTCACTTTGCATTTATTTAGGTATTTTTAATGTCTTTTAACGCATATTGTAATTTTCACCACTTAGTATGGTTTTGCCTTAAGCTTTTATTCAAATGTCTCTTATAAGATCATCCAGACTGACAGGTGCTATTAAATGTTATATAGCTTTATATATTAATTGCAATGACAATCTTATTTTCCTATGTAATCTCTTTTATTTTAGGAAATCATATTAATTGACTGGTTGATACTGACCTAATCCTGCATTCATGATTTTCATCCAAATGGATCTTTCGGTGTCGATTCTTTTTCATGCATTACTGAACTCAGTTTACTAATATTTAGATTACGATACTTGAATCAATTGTTATGACTGAGATAAATGTACAATTACCCTTTCTTCCACATTTTTGTTGTTTTTTTTTTGTATCAAGATTATTTTATACTTATGTAACCAATTTTATCACATGACACATAATAACCTTCAAGAAAAAATGAATTACTGACTCCTTTTTAATTTTTGTTTACTTATATATTATTTATTATTATTGATTTTAAATGTTTATGTATTTTGAGAGAGAGAGCACACTCACATGCATGAAGGAGGGACAGAGACAGAGAAAATCCCAAGCAGGCTCCGTGCTGTCAGAGCAGAGCTTGATGTGAGGCTCAAACTCACAAACTGTGAGATCATGGCCTGAGCCGAAATCAAGAGTCAGAAGTTCAGCTGACTGAACCAGGCTTGTGCCCCACTGACTCATTTTTCCAACAAACCTTTTGGTACTAGCTAGATGTTCAGTATCTTCTGGAATAAAAATTTCTTCAATATTCATATATCATGTTCTTCTAGGAATTTATCAATTTATCTGGATTTTCAAAGCTATTGATATAAAGTTATTCATCGAATCCATGTTTTAACAGTTCATGTCTGCAGCTCATAAATGAGCGGCAGCTCATTTTATGTCTCCGTTCCATTCCAATCATGTATTTTATTTTTCTGTTTTCTTACCAGTAATTAGAGGTTTGTTTAATTTGTTAGTTCTTTAAAAAGGAATAAATTTTCAGCAGGTCAAGTTTTGCTATTAAAATATTCATTAATTTTTGTTCTCACCTTTATTGTCTTCCTTTTCCTTAATTTGGGTGTATTTGACTGTGTTGTTGTTGCTGTTTGAATTCCCCAGTTTGGAAGCTTACCTTAATATTTTGCAGCATTTGGAAGCGCCCCACCATACTATATCACAATCTTAAGTATAATTTGATGACATATGTCTGTATCTTTAATATATGCTAAAAATTCTGTAATGTTTATTTCACATTGGGAAACAGCAATCTTAGGTGTTAATAAGTGATGTAAATATTGATAATATACCTGATTATCTAAGAAAGCATCATATTTCTGCCCTAAAAATAACCTTGACTTACTGTTATTTACCTTGTAATGTTAAATACAAGAGGAAAATGGATTGTTATTCTATATCCCAAACAGATATGCATTGGATGTGCACTGAGCAGACTGAGTGAACTCCAAAAACACGTACTCAATGACATCAGAGACCACTGAGACATCTCAGCTACTGCTTTCCAGGAACTCATATACCAGTTCTTCACTGACCTTCCCCTAATATCCACATGATGATAATCCCATCGAATGAAAACATACAGTTCTATCAAGGCATAGCACAAAGTTATTGATTTTATGTTTTATTGTCCACTGCATTGATGACTTACTACTGGAGAGACAGATATTCGAATTAAAATAAAAATAGCTAATTTTTTTGCAGAAGGAAGGTGAGCTATTTTCCCAAATGATGCTATGTTCAAGACTCAACACAAAGGTAGAGAATGAAGGGAAGACTGACTATGATGCAGAGACTCAAGAAACTGAAGTCATGAAGCTTCAAGAAGGCTTGAAAAATTGAAGGAATATGCAATTAGTTAAGAATTTTGCTAACTATTTGGGAATCTCTTTCGTTAAAATAAAAATATATTAGAGGACACATCTCACATCTTGGTTAGACAGGTCTGGGAGTTCAATCAGCATTCTCCAACCGACTTGGTGTAGAAGGATTGAACAAAGCATCACTGAAGTTTGAAAATTCTGGTCTCTCTTTTTTATTTTTAAAATTCTTTAAGGTTTATTTGTTTTTGATAAAGAGAGAGGCAGAGCGTGAGTCAGGGAGGGGCAGCGACAGAGAGGGGACACAGATTCCAAAGCAGGCTCCAGGTTCTGAGCTGTCGGCACAGAGGGCTCAAATTCGGGAACAGTGAGATCATGACCTGAGCTAAAGTCGGGTGTTTAACCCACTGAGGCTCCCAGGCACCCCGAAAGTTTTGGTCTCTTTAGTTAAATATTTCACTCTTCTTAATGTTAAACATTTTTAAAACAAAATAGTTTGGCCCATTCATTCATATGGCATGTAAGATGAAATAAATACATTTTGAATTTTCGTTATTGTATAATAGTTGTTATTTCTCCACAAATATTATAAGAACATGACCCGTGCAGCCCTGTGGACTTTTTGTAGCATGTTAATATTGCTAGGTTATTTAGTATTACTATTAAAAAAGAAAACATTGGAACTTATTTATGTTAATGTATAATTCAAAAGCTGTAATATGTATGTATATGTGTCAATATGTGTCTACACATATATATGTGTGTGTATATATATATGCATATATGTATAAACACATGTGTAAATGAGTGAGATGGAATTCTTCAGACCCCAGATTTTTTCACCTTACATAGAAACTCCTGGATGTCCTCCCAGAAACATAAAATAACTTTCCATTTGTCAAATAACTTTCCAACGATGGAGCTGGAATTAAAACCTCAATCTCTTGCCCCTTAAACTGGTGACATTTCATTACCCCCATGCAGGAGGAAAGGAACCTCAAATTGAAGCCTCAGATTCCAGTACCACTTCTGTTTCTTAATATATGTGTGACTTTGGGCAGGTCTATCACATTTTCAAATTTCACCTTCCTTATCTGCTTAGTGGAGACTATAATAATTTCGTGTCGTCTTGGAGATGCAGTGAGATGATATATATAAAATTCTTTTTAAAGTGCTCTGGTGCTGCTCAAGTATCAGTGAATTTCAATATCGTGAAGTTTTTTTTTTTTTATCATAGGTGTTTCTAATATGAAGTTACAAATATTGGGGCGCCTGGGTGGCTCAGTTGGTTAAGTGGCCGACTTCAGCTCAGGTCATGATCTCGCGGTCCATGAGTTCGAGCCCCACGTCGGGCTCTGTGCTGACCGCTCAGAGCCTGGAGCCTGTTTCGGATTCTGTGTCTCCCTCTGTCTCTGACCCTCCCCCCCTGTTCATGCTCTGTCTCTCCCTGTCTTAAAAATAAATAAACGTTAAAAAAAATAAAAAAAAAAATAAAAAAACAAATATGGAGGTACTGCTATGTGTCACATTAAATAATGATAGTTTAATTTTAGACGTATCTGTGTAACATTACACCATGCAATCTATATTTAGTGTCAAATTTAGTGCCTGGGTGGCTCAGTCGGTTAAGCATCTGACTGCAGCTCAGGTCATGACCTCACGGTTCGTGAGTTCGAACCCCGCGTTGGGCTCTGTGCTGATGGCTCAGAGCCTGGAGCCCACTTCGGATTCCGTGTCTCCTTCTCTCTTTTCTCCTCCCCCACTGTCTGTCTCTCAAAAATAAATAAACACTAAAAAAAGTCTTATTAGCCCTCTGGGCTTAAAACTCAACTGTTGGGGTGTCTGGGTGTCTCAGTCAATTAGGCATCGACTCTTGGTTTCCCCTCAGGTCATGATCTCACAGTTTGTGAGTTCGAGCCCTGTGTCTGGCTCTGTGCTGAAAGCACGGAGCCTGCTTGGGATTCTCTCTCTCCCTCTTTCTCTGCCCCTCCCCTGCTAGTTTTCTCTCTTTCTGTCTCTCTCAAAGTAAGTAAATAAAGATTAAAAGGAACTCAACTGTATATTGAGAAGATCGAAACAATGTATCCTAAGCTGGAAGACGTAATACCCAACTCTTACCTCTTTGCTTCTCCTTAAGCACCAGAGTGCCAGCTCAGCGAATTAGAAAACTGTACTTCTAAATATGGAAACGTCTGGGTGGATCTATTTCCCAAGGATTTATTCATATTATTCTATGTTTCAGTGACGGTAACTGGGTAGTGTCAGATAAGAATAAGGTTGTCTCAATCTTTTTGTGTCCTCAGGTTCAGCCCCTCTGCATTAAAGCTCAGGTAAAAGTCACAGCTAGGGGCACCTGGGTGGCTCAGTTGGTTCAGTGTGGGACTCTTGATCTCTGCTCAGGTCATGATCTCACAGTTTGTGAGATCAAGCCACACGTAGGGATCTATGCTGACAGCGCAGAGCCTGCTTGGGATTCTCTCTCTCTCCCTCTGCCCCTCCCACCACTCATGTGCTCTCTCTTTTCTCTCTCTCTTTCTCTCAAAATATATGAACATTAAGGAAAATGCCACAGACAAATTACAAACAGTGGGGGTGCCGATTCAGCATACAAAGCTGTTCTCCTCACAGAGTTCACTCACTGTTGGTTTTTCCCTATGCCTTTCTTCTTCCTTGTAGAACACATAATCAACTATTAGAAAACAAAAATAATGAAGAAAATAGTTGCTGTAATGTGGGGGGGGGGCGGTTTGCATAAAGAAGAAAACGAAATTGAAAAATGAGGCAGGATAAACTTCTGGTAGCAGTCAGTGCAAGAGACAGCTGCTGCAACGATGGCAATAAGAGAGGAAGCATAATGAAACCAGATGTTTTAAAACATGTAATTTTAAATGATCTACAACATTGATTTAAAATATAAGTGTAAATAAAAGTGGATGGATTGGAAGCATAATTAAAGCCGAAAGAAACCAAAATAAACTTGGTGAAAACTGAATTAGAATGATAGACAATAACTGACTTTGCTTAGCCAACAAAATATTAGTGAGTGGGGAAGATTTTTCTTGACTTTAATTTTAGTGCTGCTTAATCAAACATGCATTTAACAGGGTCTCAGCAGACATTTTCAATGAGGATGAACTTCAGAGAAAATGAAAGGAGGCAAATGTGCTTTCTTAACATTTTAATGTTTTTTATGTTTATTTATTTTTGAAAGAGAGAGAGACAGAGTGCAAGCAGGGGAGGGGCAGAGAGAGAGGGAGACACAGAATCCGAAGCAGGCTCCAGGCTCCAAGCTGTCCGCACAGGGACCCACCCGGGCTTCAAACTCATGGACCACAAGATCATGACCCAGGCCAAAGTCATACGCTTAGCTCACTGAGCCACCCAGTCATCCCTAATTTTTTTAACGTTTATTCATTTTTGAGAGAGAGAGAGAGAGAGAGCGCGCGCGCACGTGCACACGTGAGGGAGGGGCAGAGAGAGAGGGAAACACAGAATCCGAAGCAGGCTCCAAGCTCCGAGCCATCAGCACAGAGCCCGACGCGGGGCTACCCAACCCATGAACTGTGAGATCATAACCTGAGCCGAAGTCAGACGCCTAACCAAATGAGCCACCCAGGCACCCTCACTTTCTTAACATTTCAAAATACAACTTAAGTTACTGTATTGAATGCCCGCGAAAAATTCTACTATCCTGGGTGCTAGAGGACTCTCAGTAATGAGCCTAGTTTAGCAACATTAATTTAACCCCCAATGTTCTCCATAGCCCCCGCTTACCAAAATTCTCTTCTCACCTGCACTAGAAATTTCCTTTCGTCCTGCAACTAGATCCAGTCCTATTACCTGGGCAGCCACAGGCTCCTGTCGGTCTCCTCCGGAGATGGTTTCTCCCGCGTTTGTATTTGCTTGCCACTCCCTGCCTGCAATTCATGGCGCTACTTGCTGTCAGGTCTGGTGATTGTGGCTCTTCCCTGGCACACTACTGTCTAGGCTGTGTGCTTCAGAGACTGTCATTAAGGCAAGGGACAGCGACTGAACTCACCGGGAGAAGGGTAGGGGTCGGGGGAGCACTGGGAGAAAAGTGGAGGTCAGAAGGCTGGGTTTGCTTCAAAGGAGAAATGACAGTGAGTCTGGAGGGGACCTTCGTTGCTGCAACCTGGGAACAGCCAGGGACCCCCGAAGAAGCAGTGGTTTCTTGCACAAATTTTGTTACTAGGTGTACGATGTTTGAGTTAGCCTCAATCTTAGAATATATATACTCTTCGCCAAAACAGCAATCTGTATTAGGCATGAAATGTTAGGGAAAACCAATCCAGTCCCAATCATATTTCCAGGAGAATGTGATACAATATTAGACAATTCTGATACAATTATTCTGATACAATTCAGAATAATCCAAATCAAGAGAATGCTGAAAACTATATTACATTTCTTTTTTTGTTTGTTTGTTTTTCATTCACTCAAGTGGGGGAGGAGCAGAGAGAGAGGGAGAGAGAGAATCTCAGGCAGGCTCTGCACTGTCTGTACAGAGCCTGATGCGGGCCTTGAGCTCACTAACCATGAGATCATGACCTGAGCCCAAGTCAGGTGCTTAACTGGCTGAGCCACCCAGGTGCCCCACAGAAGCTACAGTATATTTCTAAAACTGAATATATCATACAGAGTGTAGTGACAAAGCCACTTGTAAGCGGTCACTGCAAACATAGGGACAATGGAGTGGCACAATAGAACTGTTCTGAAATCGCACCTAAGGTTTATTTTATGAAGATATGACTGATTGATGACAAGCAGAGGCCAATGCTATCGAATGAAGGATTCACTGGTGTTGTATCACATATTTGAAAGGTATGAAGTGCATAGATCCTAAGAGTACTTGTGATGACAAGGGAAAATTATTAAAAATTACCTTTTTTTACCTATGCGAGATAGTGGATGTTAATTTACTGTGGTAATCATTTTGCAATATATGTAAGTGAGATAATTTTCTTGTATACCTCATGCTGATATAACAGTATTTTTTTTGTCAATTATATCTCAATAATACTGAGGAAAAAAGAAAGAAGAATTTATTACTTCCATTTCTCGAGAGAAAACATGCCACACCACACAGGGACACAGGGGAAATGTCTGTATGGTCAAAGACAGAAGATATAAGCAAGAGGAAAATCTGAGTCTGAGCCTTTATTGGGGTTTCCATGGGGAAGCCAAGGCAAGTCTTTGGGACATAGAGCTGTTGTTCCTAGTTGTCTGATACCTCGCCCTCACATGTTGAGGGCGGGGGACATACTGGCTTGGTGTGTGAGGTTGAGACAAAGAGGTTTATACATGAAGGAATTGCTCCTAAGCAAGCCGTGATTATCTTCAGGAATTAGATAACCCTGGGAGGACAGTTTTCCCTTGGATCTGTATTCTTCTAAATCCCAGGCCATCAAAAATATAGAAGATAAGAAAATATAGTTGATATAGGTGGCCCTGTGTTGAATGGATGGCCAAGCAGACAAATAGAAAAATAGACCGAACAGAGTTAGAGCAAGAACATTCCTCTGATAGTCTCTACTTTAATAAAACTGCTTTCCTATTTCCTACAAGTGATGATGCGCTAACAAGGCTCAGGTAGCCTGAAATGTCACTAGCAGAGGTCTGATGACGTGAGCATGTGAGGAACAAGTGCACACAACGGACACTGGGACCCAAGGTCCACTCCATAGATATTATAATGAACATGGATGATCATTGACGTAAAGAATCGATGCTGGTACAGGGGGCAGTACGTGTGGCACTGGCCGCCCACTCCTGCCCTGAATCTTTTAGGCTTCTTAGGGAACGAAGAAAAGCCTACGTGATCATCCATTCCCAGCTGGCCATTTCACAAAGGGTGAAGCCTTTCCAAGGATTGCCAGAGTTTTCACACCACTATGACTGTGCCAGGAGAGGTGAAGAGAGACCTGAATTGATTTCGGTGACTTCCACAGTATCCACGTATTTTCCACAAGCTGTGGATACTGACCAAACTACAACTTCCTTTAACATTTGAGCACGTACAAAAACATGGGATGGGACAAGCAGAAGGAACCAAAGACTGATAGATATGTTAATACAAGGAGAACTGTATTCAAGTTGACCTTTGAACAACACTGTGGTTAAGGGCACCGATCTCACACCACTGAAAATTTGCATGTAACTTTTGACTCCCCCAGAACTTAACTGCTAATAGCCTGCTATTGACTGGAAGCCTTCCTGATGACATAAACAGTCAATTAATACGTATTTTGTATGTTAAATGCATTATGTACTGTATTCTTACAATAATATCTAAAGTTTTCTCATTTTTAAATGTATTTTATTTTATTTTATTTTATTTTATTATTTTGAGAGAGAGACAGAGCACAAGCAGGGGAGGGGCAGAGAGAGAGAGAGAGAGAGAGAGAGAGGCACAGAATCCGAAGCAGGCCCCAAGCTCTGAGCTATCAGCACAGAGCCCGATATGGGGCTTGAACTCACAAGCTGTGAGATCATTACCTGAGCTGAAGTCGTACACTTAACTGACTGACTCACCCAGGAACCCCTCTTAATTTTTTTAAGTATTTGTAGGCAACATGGGTTATCTGCGAGTGTCTTCAAATTGTCATAAGTTTCAAACAAATTTTCCATTATATTTATTGAAAAAAAATTGCAAGCACATGGACCCATATTGCTCAAGGGCCAACTGTAATTATTTTATAAGTAATATTCCTAAAGTGAATTGAGGTTTGGAAGAAAAATACTTTGCTATAAAAAGGAATAGTGAGAGAAAAAAAATTCCCTTAAATTAAAAAAATATAGTAATCACAATAGCACAACAGATTCTGTTGAAATCTGGTTTGGCAATTTGGAAGACCAACTCTTAGAACTAAGAAATTTTTGCCCATTATTTATTAGGGACTGAAAATAAGTCACAAATTATTCTCACTAATTAATGTCATGATCAGGACTACCTGAACAACTGCTGTAATAGACACAAATTTTTATAAGTGTCATTACTACAGAAAAGGAAATTCAAACTATTTTGGCAACTTCTTTTAGGTGGACTCTTTCTTGCCCCAAATCTGGGGTAAGCAAATTTGCTTTAGTGTCATTGCACTTAAGCTGACTTGACCCTGTATTAGCTACATGATTTTGGATCAGGTACTTAACTCAATGTGTCTCTAGTTCCTCAATTAAAAATGACAACAACCGGGGGCGCCTGGGTGGCTCAGTCGGTTAAGCGGCCGACTTCGGCTGGGGTCATGATCTCGCGGTCCGTGAGTTCAAGCCCCGCGTCGGGCTCTGTGCTGACAGCTCAGAGCCTGGAGCGTGTTTCAGATTCTGTGTCTCCCTCTCTCTGACCCTCCCCCGTTCATGCTCTGTCTCTCTCTGTCTCAAAAATAAATAAACGTTAAAAAAAAAATTAAAAAAAATGACAACAGTACTTAAAATATGGTGGTTTTGTGGGGGTTATACGAAGTAATATACATAAAACACTTAAAATAGGATCTAGATAATAGTAAGTAACGGTTAATTTTTAACTTGTAGTATTTTTATAGCTATTGTTTTCAAATATTTAATCCATCCAGGATTTATTTGTGTGTTCCTTTTGCAACAAGGACCTAATATTGTCCCCAAATATTTCATTCTATGAGCAGAAATGTTAACTAATTCATATTCTAAATGTGTATGTGTGTGTGTGTGTGTTCTAAAGTTGCATTTTATCCAGTACTTTATTATTTGGTTTTGGTATACACACACACACACACACACACACACACACACACACAAATGCATACACACACATTGCTGCCACTTATTTTGTTAATCTCTATTCAGTTACATTAATCTATTTTCCTAATCATGACCATTTTTTTTATTTTTGATTAAATTAATGTAACAGCATAGTACTTTCAAAATTAGATAAAGTAATTTTTTAAATAGCTATTTTTGTACTTTTTTAAATAAAAGGATTTATTGTGCTTCGATTCATTGATCTTAATCTTTAAATTTTTTTTTCTTAATGTTCATTTATCTTTGAGAGAGAGAGCAAGCACATGCAAGTTGGAGAGGGGCAGAGAGAGAAGGCGACAGAAGATCTGAAGCAGGCTCTGTGCTGACCACAGTGAGCCCGATGTGGGGCTTGAACCCACGGGGAGTGAGATCATGACCTGAGCCGAAGTCAGATGCTCAACAGACTGAGCCACCCAGTCACCCTTAAACTTAAGCTTAAAATCACTCTTCATGTTTGCAAGAAGGAAAAGAAAAGCATGTGGTGTCTTGAATTGTATGTTTATATATGCACATGTATATGAAGAATTGGAATCTTTGTGATAAGTATTAACACAACATAAAGCTAATTCTTTATCTCCTTATGCCTTATATAATATATAGCATTAGATATACTTTATTTTTTGTTTAGCTATTTAGTTCTAGTGATTTCCCAGGGATCTTTTGTTTTATAAGTGGTAGCACTTTATTTCATAAATCCACAAGTAATGGTCTCAGCGCTTCATAAATAGTAATTTATTTAATCTCCATTACAATCTCGAGAGTCATGAACTCTTGTCATCCTTACCTCACAGAAGAGGAATGAAAAGGAGCCCTAAGGGATGATAAGTACATCGCCCAAGGTCACAGACAGTAAGTGGGGGATTTGAAATCTGAGCTCAGGTGGCCACTCAGATTGCTTTTTCGCTTTGTTTTTTAACAATACAACAAATACCTTTTGTGTATTTGTTTGTTTGTTTGTTTGTTTGTTTATTTTAATGAAACACCTACATAACATTCATTATGTGCTTGGAGTTCACATGTACCAACTTTTCCGTCCTCATGGCAACCTTAGTCAGGTACCAAATCCTGGGAGGACGGTACTGAACCTCTCTCTTAAATCTGTCTAGTGACCCTACTGTCCATGTCCTTAGTTCCTTCAGTGACTGGCTGCGAAGTTGGTACAGATGTTCACTACACTTTAAAGAGTCTTTATTCCTTGAGCTTTGGTGGTGGGGATGTGGGATTAGAGTAAGAAGGGGATTTCATCTTTTGAAATAGGTATAAGTGTATGCACACATTTTTATGTATACATGGGCATATTTAGAATAAGCAATTATTACATTTATAACAAAAATACCTTTTAAAATGCAAACAATTGTGAAAATGATTTATTTAGTGGTGTGACTTTTTGAAATGTTACTGCATTGCATGTCTTTTCCTGTCTCCTTTGGCTGTCAGCAAATCACCTTGGCCAGTAGTCCAATGGTCTCGGTGGGACTTCTGTTATCTCTCATGCTCAGAAGCAGACCATTCGTAAATTGTCTACCAACTGCCAAGAAAGGGTATGAAGTACACTTAACACTCATTTTCAAGGAAAATACAGACTCTAATTTTAAAGTCTCTTCCTGTGTGTAAACAGAAAATAAAACAAGAATTATGACCAGTAAATTGGCAGCGCATTTTTCTCATCTCAGAAGAAAGGATTTTATATTTGCTTGTTGCTATTTGCATTTTTTCGTGCTAAGTGGATTTAAGCATGGTGTTTCACAGGCGATCCAATGGAAAAGGAGAAAGTCATGAAAGGCTATGCTTTCAGAAGCCCTTTGAGGTAGGATCTAAACTGGAGGTTTTAGAGAAAATAGAGGTTGGGATCCTAGCAAGAGACAACACATTTAAATAAAATACGAATGTAAAAAATATTACGTCTTTTATATTAGTGTATCTCTTTAAAATTCATCTAAAATGGTTCAAATGGCAGAATGAGAATTGTCTTAAATTACAACAGCTATAACTGAAAATTCTGGTGTATTATGTAATAATTTGAGAGTAAAACTATGACTGTGTTGGTATGACATCACTAACCAAGCAAAGTCATTTATATGGAAACTGAAAAATTCTAAGAAACTTGACTAATACATTTCAAACAGTAAGTTATACATTCATAGGGTATGTTCCCTCTCCATTTTTCTCTCTCTTTCTCCCTCTCTCCAACCAGTTAAACAAATGACACAATATTTACTAGCTCAAAAAGTTGTTATTTGTTATTTTACCAAAAATTATACAAAAGGAGCTAGATGTTAGTGATATAAATACTAATTACTGTCTTAGTGTTTATCCATTGCCGTATTTTTGAATTTTAGAATTCAGAATTAATGCAGTGTTCTGAAGTTTATGTTAGAAAATGTACATACATATGTAAAATCTACACATATTGTAGCAAAAGGCACAAATCTATGAAACCCCCACACACTGGAACAATCAATCTCTTTCACTACGCTCTGGAAGATGCAAACTACACAAGCATGTTGGTCAAGAATAGATCTTCTCTCAGGGCAATGCAGCTCTATTTGTTTTAATTCCGTGGGAATATATTACGCTGCTTTGGTATTTGTCAGAAAAGAAATTGCATTTCTTCATGAAAAAGATATTCTTATTTTCGGTGAAAGTTAGCAATTTGGGAATACTTCTGATTTTAAGAACCTCCTATTTCCTTTAGCTAAAAAGTCATCTGGTTTATTCTTTCTTTAATCCAGTTGTTAAAGTTCTTTTCATTGTGTTTGATCATTAATCCATATTTTGCGATGTCTCTGTAAGTAGTTCTAACGTGCTAAGTTAATTTGCCTTTTTATTATTTTCAATGATCTTTAGACTCAATTTGACTTCACATCACCCTTGGTGTGAAATTAAGGCAAATACTTTTGCAAGGAGAAGTAGAATAAAAAGATCACTGAATGTTTTTCCTTAAAAATTAATACAAACAAAATACTTAAATAGTTATGTATGTAATATTCTGGATTTTAAAAGTAAAATTATATATTTATCTTGTCATAACTTAAACATTTCATTGAGAAACTAATGATCTGCACATCAAATATAGTCACATTCAATTGCACAGCAGAATATTTTGAGTCATTAAAGATCATGGGGATTTAAATACAATTATAGATTTTTCATGCTTGTATAAGAAAAAGATGCTGAATTTGCATAGGACTCTGACATTTTTCTAAGGATCAAAGAAACAAACATCTAGCTAAGACTACAGCCATACGACCAGGAAGCATCCTAATTTTCCCCCAGTTCCAATCTACTCCATGTGTCTCCTTTAGTTTAGCAGTTTCTGTGCCCTAGAGTAGGAGGTATGAAGGCCTCTAGAGACATTTCCTTCCTTGGACCAGAAGAGAAGCTAGGAAGATGTCTCTAAAAGTTCTGGATGAGACATTGGAGAGAGCCTGAATTTCTGAGTCCTCCAGAATTTGGTCCTGCAGAATTACAGATGGATGCTGACTGCTTGAGTGTACTCTTGGAGAAAGATCGTCTTTGTTCAGGGAAAGTTAATAAATCATAAAAGGAAGAATTCTACAGATGAACTGGGAAGACTCTCAATGTGGAGACTTGAATAAGGGAGATGGAAATCAAGCAGAAGACATGTTTTGGAATAAGCATGCAACGAGAGGCAACCATTTTGGAGAAAAAAAATTATCAGAGCAGAGATATCAGAGGTGTGATCTGTGAGTAATGGAAGATGAAGAAAGGCAAGAAGTACCAGATGGAGAGAGGTGATGCATTATTTTTTAAAAAAAACATTAGAAGAATTACTCTCTGAGTTGAGGAATAGACTTAACCATGCAGATTGAAAGGATTTCCTGAGGTTCAGGCAGAATTGATTAGAAAAAAATCATAATTCATCTTATTTAACAAATTCCTAAACAACAAAGATGAAATTTAAAATTGTCAGGCAGGTCAATGGAAGGAACTGGTTAAAACTGATTCTAGTAATTGTGTGTTCCTCTTAGAGGTGTCTAAGGATTAGATCCTTGACAGAATACTTCTTACAACTCTTTCTTAAAGAATTCAAGACAAGTGAGAATTTGGTCTACACCCTATGAACACGTGCCCATTTTTGAGGTTTTTTTAAATCAAGAAATGCATTACGAGTAATAATAAGATACAGCTGTGCCAAAAAAAGGGGGGGATCTAATCAGTATTTCAGAGTGGCTTCATAACTGGCAGGGTTTGGAATTCAAAAATTTCCCTGCGTTTATGGCTTGCTTCTCTATTTTGGCGTTCTCGGTTTGCACTCAAGTTTTTTCTTGTGACCATGTCTGTTCCAACTATAGTAATCTGGGGATATGTGGAAGCTCTCTTTGGAAATTACAAGAATTACAATATACTGTTGCTGTGAATGCCACATTTTCCCGTTTTCTATGCTTTGATGTAATTAAAAACAGTAGCACAGTACGAGGCCTGTTTTGTCTAGACAATTTGATTGTCAGTTTGATCTAAAGACTGTGGCTGCTTATGGAGCTGAGAGCATGTTGCAGAGTGGGGGCAGAAGCAGGAATGATGATCACATCCTCCTATCAACCCATCAAGGGCAGCGTTGAATAAGAGAAGGTTTGGACGGGGAAGTTCTGACACGACTTTGAGGCAAGGATATTTGATAAACTATTCTTGGTTTGATGTGGTGAAAGTTTTGTCAGTGATTCCTGGGGTTAAATATTAAAAGTGGAATTTGGATAAGACAACTGTTGGTCCTTAGGAGAGCAACCGAGTTGCCTCTATAATAAACAAAATTGAATGGCTGGCGGTAGAGAAACAGAATCATTAGGGAATATTAGAAACTGGTGCACAGTGAGCTATTATCCCTACAGAAGGATAAAAGAACAGTAATAAGAGGTTGAAAATAAAATTTGAAGGTACGATGATTGTGTAATGGAAGGTAATATAATTATGATAAAAGGAACATTTGTAAAATTACAAAAAATACTTATATGTGAGTGCATAATTGAAATAGATGTAAGAGTGGAGAGGGGGAATTTATATCTTTTGCCAATTTTAATCGAACACCTTAATTAGCAAGCTTTAGAATTGTCCCATATCTTCTCTATAGTGAATATCAAACATTAGAAATAAAATAAATGCTTGAAAGAGAGGATTTAATTGTCAACAGCACACTGCAAAACAATCCTGCTTGACTTATGATGAGAAAAGCCGATGGTTCTCGGAAACTTTTTATGACTTGAATAATCTGGTTCCACCCACAGCCTCTGCTTCACCACATATGACGAAAGTGTTCATGATGCCCGATATTTTATGTTGACCAATATGTGGTGTGAGGTCTCAAAGGAAGACTCAGTATTATGTACTGTCTCAAATGGCCTAATGGCAAGTTTCCCTCCGCCCTCTGCTTCTTCAGGTAAGATCCCCTAACAGAACAAGCCCCCTGTCAAAAGAGTCAGGCAGAGTTTCAACCGATCCCTGAGTAGCATTTATCGGTTTCTGCACATTAATGTGGAATATCTGCTCTGTGAAGACGTGTAGACTGGCGTCGATGGCAGAAGAGTACTGCTAGAATCATCCTGAGAGTCCATTGCTGGCCCGCTACATAGCTTTGGTAAAGACAGCTCAATTAATGAGAGATTGATGTGAAATACTTCTGAGATTCATGGGTGTGCTATCTGCGCTGTTGCATAAAGCACCATATTCAGAAGAGCCCCATGTTTGGTTTATGTCCTGTTGTGATTGTCTTGAAATTCTTAATGTGTTTTGATCAAAGGGCCCCATATTTTTATTTTGCCCTGGGGCTCACAAATGATGTAGCCAAGCCTGGATCCCAAATTTTTATTGTATCAAGGGTCGTGTCAAGGCTATATTCCATTGAGGATGGAACAGCTTGGCAAAGCTGAAAGATAAAATCAAAATGGTATAAATGGAAGTGAGTCATTACCAGTTGGTCTGGTTGAGAACATCATGGCTATGATAGGATCTATATTTGGGACTTCCACTAAAACCCTCAGAAGAACTGAGAGCTTCTATTGCTTAGTTACCTGAAACTGGACAATTTTCTCCACCAGTGAAACAAAGCTTGTCACCTTCTTTATGAAGGATGTTCACAAATGGAAAGATCGGAGGTCATTTGTATTTCTGCCGGTATTCACTCCGTAGATGGTAAAGTGGAGTAGGCAAGAATAACTGCATATGTAGCACAGAACTGGCAATATAGCTGACATTACAGGAAGAATTGGGCTCTCACTTCCAAGGTGATGTTTAGGAATTTATGGCTTCATTGTACTGTCAGACATACGAGCCCTAGGTGATGATGTAGCAGGATATTTATGTACAGGGAATAAAATTATGAATATTTCATGAGAATTCCAAGAAAGAGTTAAAATGTGCCATACTGATGCTTACTAGACAGGGCTAATTATTTACTCAGAAAATAAAAAAAAAAACAAAAAAACTGGAATGCGAAAGCAGACACCTTATTCTGGTCCTGGAATTAGTTAGCTAAATGGAAAGGTGTTGGGATTGGTCCTTAAGAGTCTGAGTTATGTATCTTTATACTGAAAAGTGACGTATTTCTCTTTTGCTCACTGAAACAGTTAATTTGGTTAGACATGTTTACAGACTTCTAACAGGAAATAAATCAGTTAAAGCTGGCATTGGAGAAAGAGTATTCAAGAATGAGTCAGCTCTCCTCTCAAGAGCAGTGAATTACATAAGAGCTTTAAAAGTAGTTCTTGCTGGCTTTAAATGGATCCTGATTTGAACAGACACATATTCTTTGAGTTTCCATTGTGACTAAGACCCTGCTGAGAACTCTGTTAAATGTAACAGCACAATGTGTCTTAATTGTGTCCTCTAGGCTACATTTCATCAGATCATTTCATTTCAAAGCTGACGGTGTACAAAACAAACTTAAAAACACAAAATAATGTGGGTTTATTATATGTTTACCACCCACGAAGAGCTGGCTTGACTGAGAATTTATGAAAGAGCTGGCCAGGTACCCGTGAGAGCTAAGTTATTCACCATATGCAAGAGCAAGAAAAACTTAGAAGAGATGGGTTTCTCTAACTACATGACTCTTGCTCACTCAATTTGTGTGTGTGTGTGTGTGTGTGTGTGTGTGTGTGACCACCTAGATCCCAAATATGGAGTGCCTAGGACATCTGAAACTATGCCTTTAAATCCTAAGATCTTACTCTGCTGTGTAATTACCTGACCCATATTCTTTTAGAAATCTAAGTAAATATTGTGGGTGAGGTACACTGTGTTTATGTATTTGGTTGGATAGTTAGCCTGAATCCAAGTCTGTTGGCATTAGTTGAATGGAGTAGTTGATGCAATATGTCATGTATTATTTTGTGACTGATGAGATACAATATGTGAAATACCCTGGTACGATGACTAACATATTTAATCCTACAAATTCTACATAAATTATTTTGTTTGTTGTTGGTACATATACTTTCCACTTACTCTTGGAGTTATCACATTTGTCAAATTCCAAGTTACAAACTCATTGAACACATGCAAGTATTGATTAAATGGATGTGTTACCTTCAAAATATTGAAATCATGTGTATAGGTTAAGAAGAAACATGTGTTCAATATTGAATTGACATACAAATTCAAAATATGTAACCTCGAGTATACAAAAAACAATTTATATTATTTTCATCACGTGACAATGTAGGAAATGCAGAATGTGTCCAAAGTAAATGACATTTCGTATGACTTTTCCTATGATTGTTCTGTTTTAAGATATAAACTTGTTTTGATTTGAGAATGAAGAGGTTGGAGAGTCTATTTCTGTGATTTTTCTTAGCATGTATTTGATAAACAGGAAAACTGATGTTTACATTCTATTTTTAATTTAGAGAGAAGTTAACTTGGAATTTAACATGGAGATATATTTATTTTTGGAATTGGGAATATTAATCCTCAAATATTCTGACACTCATTGGATAAACATCCAGCAAAAAACACTAATTTAATAATCTATTATAATTTGATTCATTGGGGGGAAAACCAAAATGTGTGCTTGCTTGAATTTGTTTCAATAGTTTATTAATTTATCAATTCTTTCATATTGCAAATTGTTGCAGTAGAAACATGGCTCAAATATTTTGAATCATATTCATGTATAATCATAAATATTTTCCCTAATTTTACTTAATTTCTCAGCAATTATTTCATAATATTTTTCTGTAATTAAGAAAATAGCAAAATAGTACTTTGAGAAAGTGTTTAATAAGCTCGTAAATATTAGTCAAGAATTATTGTCTTTATTCTACTTTTTTATCAAATAATTGAAATTAATTTTGTCTGTCTTCTGGAAGGATACAGATAAAAGTTGAAACGGTGGTATTTTAGGCTGTTTCTTATAACCTAGGCAAATTGGTAAAACAATATTTAAAATAAATTTTTTAATAATCATACAGTGTAATTTTCAGAATAGAAAGGAAAAATGATATATTTGTCAAATGACAAATGAGTAATTTGTCAAAATAGCCCCTAAAAAATGCTATAGTACATTAACATTTTCCAGCCTGATTTAAGAAGAAGAGCTGCTAACATTTTTTATAACTTACACATCACTAGAAATAAGGTCCTCTGAAATTTATATAACCCTATATTTAATGTAACAATAGGCAATTCAAACTCTTTCACATCAGAGCACACATACATTTATTCGCTCTCTATAGTCTGACTGCTTTCAATGATAAGGATGAGGTTTAGTATCACTTTTAAAAAAATGTTATTTTCTGCCATTCATAGTTTGGAAGTAAAAAGGTATATTTTACTTTCTGAAATATAAACCTATGTCTAAACAAACAAGTACACAGGCAATATATACATAGATATATATCAATATTTCTCTACACCCATCATTTTTCTTCTATTGGCATTATTATACTATAACAAGAGAATGAAGTTCTTTCTGATTACATTTTTAAAGAATTAATTTTATATCTACATCAAGGTCAAGTTGAAACATTTTTCTAATGTTATTTATTTATTTATTTATTTATTTAGAGACAGAGCGCGAGTGGGGGAGGGGCAGAGAGAGACGAAGACACAGAATATGAAGCAGGCTCCGGGCTCTGAACTGTCAGCTCAGAGTCCGACTTCTGAACCCACGAACCGTGAAATCGACCTGAGCTGAAGTTGGACGCTCAACCACTGAGCCACCCAGGCGCCCCTCAAAGTCAAGTTTAAAATGTGATTTGTTATAAAATTTTTATTTGAAAAATGTGAAATAGTCCTTTAAATTTTCTTTAAAGATACATTACAATAGCAAAAAATGAAAAAAAAAATCTGTCACTCTGGCATTTAATACTCCTGCTGTTAGAAGACTATGAAATATCTCTGCTAACGGCCTTACACTGACCTTGCAATTTTCCTTAGCCTTTATGATAGACTTGGGCAAGTATTCATCACTTTAGTTTCTAAGAATCTGCACAATTTGCTATGATACGAGCCCATAAAAATTAAACAACGTTAGGGCCTCTGTAATGTGTATTTTGTTATTCTTCATAGTTTAGTAGCCCAGAATACTTATATACTATTATAGCTTCTAAAGATTCATCGTGGTGTCAAGAACACAGATAGGATGTATAATACATATAAACACATATGTGTATATATAATGATGTATATATACATATATGCATTGTGTTTTATTATGCATTGTATAGTACATATACTTAATACATATTATATTTAGGGGCATCTAGGTGGCTCCATCACTTAAGCGTCTGACTTTTGCTCAGGTCATGATCTTGTAGGTCGTGGGTCCGAGCCCCGCGTTGGGCTCTGTGCTGACAGCTGGGAGCCTGGTGGCTGCTTTGGTTTCTGTGTCTCCCTCTCCCTCTGTCACTCCCCTGCTCGTGCTCTGTCTCTGTCTCTCAAAAATAAATGATAAAAATTTTTTTAAAAATATGTATTTTGTTTATAATATAATGCACATTATTTTATATAATTATATATATATTTATATATAATTTTATATATTTTATATTTTATATAATTTTATATATTTTTATATAATTGTATATAATGTATATTATATTGTACATATTGTATGTTATATATATAAAATATGTATAAATATATGTATACTTATACACAAAAATTTTTTAAGTAGCCAGGGAGTAGTCACCTTTATTATCCCCATTTCCATTCCCTACTGTACATGTCTTGTAGAATTTAAGTGATTTATCCCTATGATTTTTTCAGCGGTAACAGTATTTAGAAATACTGTGCTAGAACCTATTCATAGAAATATTTTAGTTAAAAATGTCATGATGAAAACATATCTTCATATTGAATATGGTCAAAATTACATTTAACTACATAATTAGAAATGCATTACACACACACATGCAATTACCAGATCTGAATGACCCAAATCTCTTCATGTGCAAGCCTACTTCTGACACCTGAAATAATATGTTTAGAACTTATTTAGGATGAGTCTTTGTCCCTTAACTATTGCAAACTCCCATTTAAGAGATGACCCAGTAATCACATATTAATCACAACCATCTTATAGTGAATGAGTCATCATGTCATTTCCAGTAACATCACTGTCAGCTGAAATTTAAAATGAGGATGAGGAGTATTTAATTAATAAAATCTAACAGATTGACACAGTCCAGCTACCTGTATGATTTTTTCCAAGAAAGTGGGGTAAACTCTTTTTCCAAGAAAGTGGGGTAAACTCTACTTATGGTTCTAAAATGAGATGAAGTAGTCAAGAGAAATTTGAAAGCATTGAGTGTTTTCTTTTAGATATTTGCCAAGGCACAGTTTTAATATCAAAGCTCTGCTCCAATATATATTTCAATTACTTGTTATTGATACTAAGAAAGCTATAAGATGGAGAATCCCTTTTCATTTATTGTTAGAGAGTTAAAATGTTATTTCCAGGTACCATTTTATATAGTTAGTTTAAAAGGATTCAAGATTCCTTTAGGGGCCTGATAATTGATTACTTTACCTTAAACTGTTTAAATGCAGCTTTCAAAATTTATTAGATTAAGTTTCCCATAAACTTGAATTAAAAGAATGGGCAAAAACATTTCAAAGTTCTGTATTTATGATTAAGTCTTACAGAGTACTGTGAACTTCAAACAGAAAGAATCATACCTCCAGGTGGTTTCTCTCAAAACAAATTGATAAAATGAGAAATGTCAATGGTCCATCAGAGACTAAGTTAGCAAGGCCATCTCAAAAAAGCTGACACAGTAATTTTCATGTACCCAACAGCCACTGTTGTTCAAGTGGGAAACATCTACCTGGTTGTCTTATGGTTATTTGTTCCATTGCTTCCTTAGTATTTATTTTGGTGCTTCTCAGAACACAGTAGTGAAACAACTTCATTATAAATTACCCAAGGGAAGAAAAGGCCAAGTTTCAGATTTCTAATGAGATTTCACAAATCAGCAGCTCTAAATAGTTACACTATATCATCCAAAGTTGATTTTATGAAACTTTAGTCTAATATTTGCTAATGGTTGTGTGTCAGTGAAAAAAAATGCTATCACACTTGCTTATTTTTACCTTCTTGATATAACATTGGTGAAATCATATTGTCACAAGGAAACCTGTTATTTGGGACACTAAAATATACTTTTCCCATGGTAAGCAAAAATGTCAGACAGAAGACAAATGACCTAAAACTCAGCATTCTTGCAACGGGAGCTAGTTTCTACTCTTAAATAAAGGAAAATTACCCAATGGTAGCACAGATAGAAAAGAGCAGCAAAAACATGTATGTTCTTAAAACATTTTTTTAATGTTTATTTATTTTTGAGAGACGGAGAGATACGGTGTGAGTGGGGAAGGGGCAGAGAGAGAGGGTGACACAGAATCCCAAGCAGGCTCCAGACTCTGAGCTGTTAGCACAGAGCTCGACGCGGGGCTCGAACTCACGATCTGTGAGTTCATGACCTGAGGCGAAGTCGGCCACTTATCTGACTGAGCCACCCAGGAGCCCCCAAAACACGTATGTTCTTAATGAACATTTCGATAAAATCTTGTTGCCCATTGCCGGTGGTAGGTTTTTACACTGACAAGCTCCCCATCTGACCCTAATACCGAGTAAGAGTGCTCAGCTTGACTTACTTCTTTCTCTTCCTCATCAGGTTTAGCTGCAGGAAACATCAAACCAAAAATCATTTTATATCGTTGCCATAAAGCTTTACAGAAGGACCACTTTTGTTTTCATTTTAAAATTTACTCTGTAATACTTAGAAATGTAGGTTTCAGGGGGGTAAACTCTTTGAGGAAAAACAGCAACAATATATTCCTTTGACTTCACTCTCTTTAACTCTCTCTGACTTTACTTACTTGTTTATTACAATAGTAACTCCAACCTTAGGCCTCAGGTCATATTTAACATGAGTATGGCATTAATTAGGAATTTTTTTAGTTCCATTTCTGATTAAAACCCAGGGAATATTAGTACTGACCTCTCAAGTTTCCTTGACAAGACTGTGATCACCTCCTTGACTTTTGCACCAGGGCCTTTATCTTATTCTACAGATTGAACTTGGGCCTTATTTTTTTTTTAAGTTTTCATTTAAATTCTAATTAGTTAACATATAGTAGAATCTTGGTTTCAGAAGTAGAATTTAGTGACTCATCACTATAACACCCAGGGCTCATCCCAAAAGATGTCCTCCTTAATGCCTATCACCCATGTAAACCATCTCTCCCCACCCCCCACCCCCCTCCAGCAACCCTCCATTTGTCCTCTCTGGTTAAGAGTCTGTTTTGAACTTGGACCTTTCAAGTGTCTAGAAATGATCTCTCCCTGAATGTCCCAACCCAGCCGTTGGTCTAGAAAATTTGATGTAGAAAAAGTATGTAAGCCCTTGAGCCAGGAGAGAATGGGTCAAATTTGTTGTTTTCAACTGCATAACTTTGCTGAGTTATATAGAATGACTGAGAGACTAAAAGTCTTCATCAACTTTTTATATTTAAAACACTTTTGAAGAGCCAAAAAGGAGGCCTATTAACAAATTCACACCTTCTCATTCAAGTGTCCTCTGCTTATTTAGCAAGTCTAATCGCCACTCTGAGATGGTATATTAGTAGACTCGCTTAGGACCACAAAGTTAATTTATGTTAAAGAGAACCAAGAGTTCTCAGCTTCCGGTTCACACTGTTTTGTTTGTTTGTTTGTTTTTTCATCATGTCACATCAATATATCTTTTTCTTTCTTTCTTTCTTTCTTTCTTTCTTTCTTTCTTTCTTTCTTTCTTTTTTGGACAGTCCTTCTTTGACACAGCTTCTCTTCTTTTGAAGCCAATATTTAAAGATAATGTATGGCATCACTTTACTAAAGCTAAAATGAGAAAAAAATAAATGTATTGGATATTAGATGTTACACTCGCAGTCACTGCAGTATTTCATTTACAGAAGTATCAACAGGGCAAAATATTAGGCAAACCCCAGTGAGACAAAGTGAGAACAGATTCCTTTTTTACAGATAAAGCAAACACTTGTACAGGACACTTGTGGAGCTTGTTTGTAGGAAAAGCTGGCCATCCACATTCCATTCAATTCCATATACATTCTGACTTTTTTTTTTTTTTTCCCAGATAGTGATTCCTGTTTAAGGTGATGTTCACTTTGCATTCCTGAGAAGAAGTATTTTTGAGTGCGACCAATTTAACTCGCAGAATCATTTATATACAAATTTTTTCTTTGACTGAGAAATGTGACCAGCTGAAAGAAAAAAAAAATCTAACTTTAATTACATATTGAGGCCAAAACGAAACCACACAGATCTTAATTACTTCAGTTCACAAAGATGCTGAGGCTCATTGAAATCCTTTTCTGGAAACGACAATTAGGACTCTTCACATGGACTCTTTTTGGAACTTTATAGGACAATCATTCGCATACATTTGTATAATTTTCCTCAGTGAAAAATCAAAACATTTGTCTACTGAATAGTTTATTTGGCTTATTAGAATAAAACTAAAATATACTTTTTGGGTGTGTGGGGAATATAAAATTATACTGCAAATTAAAATCATGTGGAGTCCATCTCTCTTATACCTATGTGTTTAATATGGTAAAAATACATAAATTCAACTTTACTATTTTAATTATTTTGAAGTGCACAGTTTTGTAACATAAAGTGCATTCACATTGTTGGGCAACAATTACCCCAATCAATCTTCAGAACTTGTTTATCTTCTCCAACTGAATCTAGATCCCCATTTTCTCCTCTCCCAACCCCTGGCAACTACCTTCTACTTTTTTGTCTTTACGAATTTGACTATCCTAGGAAGCGCCTAAGTCATTTGTCCGTTTGCTGCTGGCTTATTTCACTTAGCATACGGTCTTCAAGGGTCAGCCATGCTGTAGTTAGTATTTGTCAGAATTTGTCTTCCCTTTGAAGACTGAACAATATTTCTTTCTGTGTATATACCAAATTTTATGCCAATGGACACTTGTTTCCACTTGTTGCCTACTATGGATAATGCTGCTGTGAAGATGTGCCTATAAATATCTTTTCGAGTCCCTGCTTCAACTCCTTTGGGTGTATATTCAGAAATGGAATTGCTGGTAATTCTACGTTTAACTTTCCGAGGAATCAACCATACTGTTTTCAACAGTGACTGCACCATTTTGCCTTCCCACCAGCAATGCAAAAGGGTTCCAATTTCTTCATGTTTTTGCTAATACTTGCTATTTTCTGGGTGTTCTGTTTGTTTCTGTTTCTGTTTTGTTTGTTTTAATAATAATCATCCAAATGGGTGTGATGTGGTGTCTGATAGTTTTTATTTGCATTTTCTAATGATTAGTGATGATGGGCATTTTTCCTTTGATTATGGGCCATTTGTATATCTTGTTTGGAGAAATGTCTATTCAAGGCTTTTGCCCATTTTTTAATCTTTTTGTTTGTTTTAACGTTGTTGACTCTGGCTGTATCTTAGCAAATAAATACTTGGGATGCACACAGTTTTATGAATAAATAAGGATGCTATCCAAACAACCAAACTCTATCTCAATTTTCAGAAAATTTAGTGTAATCTTAAACATATTTTTTATGCAAAATTATAGATAAGCACTAAATGTTGCTTATATTAGGTATAATGTTGCAATTTTCAAGGGTCATCTGGATATACAAATGGTATGACTGCTTTGGAAAAGCAGTTGGAAAAAGAAGCAGGAGAGATGAATTCTAACCCAAGCTCTGCCATTGAACAGCTATATATATTGTTCGTAGTGATCTTATTGCCCTATTTCATTTTTAATTAATATACTTATTTAAAATGTTTAGCTTGTAAGATCTGTACCTACCCACATTGTGTCTGACACCCCCATCTTTGTTTCATTACGTAACACTTTTTATAATAAACTTTTAAAGTGCTATGCAAAGGCTTTATTTATTCAAATATAAATTTGATATAGGTGTCACATATTTTCACATTTGGAATTTGGAACTTCTTTCAATGTTACGAAATCCTTTTTGGATTTAAACAGACATTTTTAAGTGTTGAACCGATGTCTTTAAAGGTATCAATGAAATTACATTGACAAAGTTGTTTCAGAAAACTGGTTGCAAGCCTGGAGACAGGCAAGTAGCTTTTGCCAGAGTCTTTGTGACTGGTAGCCTTAAGGGAAAAAGATTACCTGATTGTCACAACCCTGTTGTAAATTAAATTACTCCAATTTGAGCTGTAACTAAAAATGTTATTAAGGCAAGCAGTGGTCAATATGCTAAATCTTACCCAATATTGACCTTGAGAATGAGACATCTGGGAAGGCTTATTATTATTATTATTTATTTATTTTTTTTCTCTATTTGAAAACCAGTTTTAACATTAAATCAAAGTTTAGAAACAGACTTAGAATCAACTTCCTGCTTTAGCTATTTAATTGATGGAAGTAAGCTGGTGCATCTGCAAGCCACATTTATATAATATTAGATACAAGAAAATATGAACATACATTTTGAGATGACTTTAAAAATATCATCTAATAGGGGCCCCTAGGTGACTCAGTTGGTTAAGTGTCCGACTTCGGCTCAGGGCATGATCTTACAGTTTGTGAGTTCAACCCCTGTGTCAAGATCTGTGCTGACAGCTCAGAGCCTGGAACCTGCTTCAGATTCTGTGTCTCCCTCTCTTTCTGCCCCTCTCCTGCTCATGCTCTGTCTCTCTCTTTTAAAAATAAATAAAGTAAAAAAAAAAAAAAAAGAATATCATTAAATAGCATGTTCCATACATTTTTTTTTTTACTGCTTAATTGTACCCTTCACTGATCTTCATTTAAAAAAAAAAAATTTTAATGTTTATTTCTTTTTGAGAGAGAGACAGAGCACAAGCAGGAGAGAGGTAGAGAGAGAGGGAGACACAGAATCCAAAGCAGGCTCCAGGCTCTGAGCCATCAGCACAGAGCCTGACACAGGGCTCGAACTCAGGAACCACGAGACCATGACCTGAGCCGAAGTCAGACACTTAAACGTCTGAGGCACCCAGGCACCCCTTCACAGATCTTCAAATTACACATGATGACCATATTTATTTTAGTGATTAGAAAAAAAGAACAAAAAGAATAATGTTATTAATCTCTTCTTATCTAAAATGAGAAGTAAATCATATCTGAAGAACAGAAAATATGCATGAACCTAAGAATGGATATTTCCCCCTCAACACGGATATTTGAGAATGGTGTCCTCAGGGCTGTTAACAGCAGATGTATGTCCCTTACAGATACCCACCCAGTGTAGCTACTGCATTACCCTGTGCTATCACTTTCTTGATGGTGCTTTGATTAAGATAGAATTTGCTTTACAACTCAGCTCTGCAGCTCAAAAAATCTGCTATAATTGCCACCTTTACACTCTGCTGGGAACCTTCATTAACTGTTAACCCAGAAGAGAACTTAAAGGCCTGACAATTTTAGATGTGAAACGATGAATATCTCAGAGTTAAAAATAATCTCGGAATAGGATATCATTTTGTGAAGGTTGCAATAGAAGTGTATGCAGGATGGTGGGAGGAAAAGGAAGGTAATATTGACTTTATTATTGTCAGGCCTCAGAGCATTTTCAAATACAGGTGTGTAGAGTAATTTTAATAATGGCTAACAGGTACTGAATACTCAGTGTTGATCATTCACTGCACTGAGGTTTACATGTGTTAATACATTCAATATTCATTGGAAGCTTGCAGATGAGCAAGCCAGCTTCCATAAGTTAAAGAGCTTTCCCCCAAAATATAAATGATAACCAGGTAAATAAAAAAGAATTTGATGCTTGTTCTAGGGAAAAATATCTCAGCAAGTTGTACAAGACTTTCTGAAGCAATTACTTCAGAAAAGCTAACTATAAACTAAATTTCTAGGACTTGACTATTTTCATACTGACAGACTAACTTGCATTTTAGATTTTTCTAGGTGTGTCTGTAAAGTTTAAATAAAATATTAACTGTCATATTATGATTTAAAAGCATAAAACATTATCACCATCCTGAGAGTCTAATCATTGTTCATGTAGAAAATTCTAGATATTCTAAATATTCTATATTAAGTGTAAAGGAAATTACATTACTACACTACTAGGTTCATATGAAAAGATATATGTCATGTTCTCTGTTTAAATATTCTCACATTTTTCTTAGTTTCATTTTCAAAAAAAATCTTTGAATGTTTATTTATTCTTGAGAGACAGAGAAAGAGTATGAGCAGGGGAGGGGCAGAGAGAGAGAGGGAGACACAGAATCTGAAACAGGCTCCAGGGTCTGAGCTGTCTGCAAAGAGCCCAACGCAGGGTTCCAACTCAGGAGCTGTGAGAACATGACCTGAGCCGAAGTCGGACACTTAATCAACTGAGCCACCCAGACATCCCTCTTAGTTTCTTTTTTAGGAAAAAAAAAAATAGAAATAACTCCAAAGTACAGTAGATTCCAAAGAACAAAAGAAAAGTGAAATAGTTAAGTTAACGGCAACTCCTCAAGACCTAAATTCGTATGAGTTAATCAATACTGCTAGTTCCATAAAAATTAATTCCTCCTCTTTTTATTTTAATATTGCTAATATTTAAAATTATATTTTGTGCAAATATTAGCTCCTGCATTTTAACAAAAATTGTGGTTTTACTTACCATAAAATATTTTCACTTGGTATAGGTTATCAGAATCACTGCTGCTAATCCCAAGTTGTAAGATTTACTTTAAGCGCTTGAGATATTAACATTCTCTACAACTTGTTTTAATAAATAACCTATACAACTACATTTTAATTTGTCCCATTTGTGATAACAATACGTTTTATCTGTAACATTTATTAGACAATGATATCTAGATTCACTGAACTTACTAGATCAAAAATAAGAAAATTAAAAAAAGAATTTTTTTCAGATTATTTAAAAAAACTATATTAATGAATGCAATTTTTAGCATAAGTTTATGGAATTTCAGTATTAATGTTAGCCAAAATGTACTCCTTTGAAGATTTACAGCGCCAAAAATTAAATGTGCTTTTAGCTTTAGGATTTTAAGTCAATTAAATAGGAAGGTTTTAGAATTTCAGAAGAAATCGACATTGATGTCAACAATATCTAGTTAAGCCCAGCACTGTGGGCTAAACATTTGTGTCCTCTCAGCAAATTCATATTTTGCAACCTACCTGCCAAGGTGACGATATTTGGAGGTGAGGCTTTGGGAGGCGTTTAGGTCATGAGGGTAGAACCTCATATATGGGATTCGTACCATATAAAAGAGGCCTGAGAGAGCTTCTTTGCTCCTGCCACCATGTTGAGAACACAGTGAAAAGAAGGGCATCTGTGAACCAGGAAATAGTCCTTTGTCAGATATAGAACCTGACCATGTGGGCACCCTGATCCTATATTTCCAGCTTCCATATGGTGATAGATACATTTTTGTTTTTGTTTATAAGCTGCCCAGTTTATGGTAGTTTGTAATAGCATCTTTAACAGACTAAAACATGTAGGAATTTTTGGGGTTGTCATTTTATGAGGTATCTAATATAAGTTTGGAAAATCTTTAGTGTATTAGCAGAGATTGTTTCTCCTCATTAGGCAGGACATACCCTAAATGATGGACATTACGATTTTGTTGTTGTTATTAGATTCTTTAAGCTCTGTTTTGTTCTTCCTACCAGTGTGAGTCAAGTGTGGTGAAACAGGGATAGAGTACAGTCTTTTATTCTCTTCTTAAGAGTGGGGACGTAATAAATGATCCATTTTCTACCCCATTTTTTATTTGTGTTTTGAACTTTAACCATAGAGCCTGTGTATTACTATCCTTTTTGGAGCCTCTTCCTAATTGTATTATATTGCTACTTTCTTGGTTACTTACTACCTTACTTCCTCTTTCTACCACGAAGGTAGTTGTTGAAACCACCAATTTACTGGTGATTCTCTTAACCATCTTGTCTAGGAACCTGTTACTTTTCAATAGAAGTGATGATAATTCATTGCACATCTAATCTTATTTCCATTTTTATTATCAACAAAAATTCTTAATTATCAGTTGCATTATTAAATCATTCATATTGGACCACAACAAAGGATATGCTTGTCTGACTCTTCATCATGGGGGAGGGCAAAATGCAGAGGGCAGAAGAAAATCTTTTGCTCACTCTTTCCAAAGGACTCCTTTTGGATCATAGAAGGAGAATAGGACTTAAAACATGTGAAAAATAGATTCATCTTAAGATTTACTTTAATGGGCATCATATCTATTAGAGTAATTGCACTACATTTGTTTATTACAGTGCTACCATATTCTATGCTTATCTACTTTCACTCAAGAATCAGTGATCAAACATGTATCACATCAGTATTGCATGGAAAATTCTCCTTTGTCGTGCTGGGTCTCAATATTTCTATTAAAAATGACTAATAATTATGAAATCGCCACATTCATTTTGAATCTTCTGATCTGTAGTCAGACGTATTATCCGTTGTGCCACTGTCCCTGTTTATTTTGTAGTCTATCTTTAATTTTCAACTTAGAATCCTCAAGGATTATAAAATAAAAGAAAAAGTGAATATAGATGTGGCATTCGAGAAATAAATTTTAAGTAGCCATCTACCACAGAGACCATCTTATAAACTTATATACACACAACGTACCTCACACTGACAGGTTTATTGCAATGGTCTTGTTGCTAAACTATAGGTGCTCATTTGTTAAGGACAAAGCATTCATGGAGATGAATAATAGCAAATAGTAAAATGGTCATAAACACTTCGGATAAATTATAGAGATTCTGCAGAGAATATCAGGGATTTTTTTATTAATTACTGTAAATATTAAATATCTTTAAGACCAGATTTTCCAAGTGCGAAAATTCTTTAAACAAGCAAGCTGTGTTCACATGCGTCCACGAAAGTGAACAAAAGACAGAAAAATACATAAGCAATAGAAATTTTGGCCTTGAGAATTGTATTGAAATCCAATACAACAGTCATTCTTTAACCTTTTGTCAAAAGGGAAAGGCAATCTGGTTTGTTTAGCATCATCTTCCTATTTCGTTTTGTGAATTTTGAATTTGCTTTGCTTTCCCCCCTGAAATTTAACTGCTTTTGTTCAAAAGAGGGCAGTGTGTCTTCACAAATGTGCAGAAAATTATAAAAATAGATGCACATATGTTTCTGAATTTCAATCTCTGGGGAATATTGAGTGGAAATGAATTTGAATATCATCAATATTAGAAGAACATGCTGCTTAATTTAAGTACCTTTCAAAGTGGATTTTATTTTTACTTAATTTGTTTTAACATCATGTTAACTTACATACTTAAGCATGTAACATAGATGATTGGTTTTAGACAATGGTCAAAGATTAAATCTCAGTTAATGAACAGAATTCTCAGTGCAAAATCTGTTAAAGTATTATAAAATACAATTAACCATTTTCGTATCTTAATGTATGTTAGTAGACATTTAATTTCAAAGTACGGTGTTGGATAAGAATACACTTCTTGTGATGTGCACCCAGTGACATCTAAAACTGAGTCATTATACTATATAAACTAATACAACACTATATATTCGTTTTAATTCAAATAACAAAATAAGAAATAAAGTATAGTATCAGGGGAATTTACACAAACCATGGATTTTAATATCATTCTTCTTCTACCCTACATACCATAATTTACAGCAAAATTATAGCTTCTGAAAACATTATTAGCATCATTTGAAGGACTGATCCATAATGAGACGAAAAGTCTACACTTATGGTGATGTAGACAAGGTTCCCTGATTCTGGCATGCAGTGAGTTAGCTCAGACCTTACTATTGGACCTACCACCTTCAGGTACTTGATAATGAGTGAGAGAAGGTGCTTAGCTGTATTGAAAGAGGGGTTATTTAAGGGGAAGTGGGTAGGGGGATGGGCTAAAAGGTGATGGGTTTTAAAGAGGGCACCTGTGATGAGCCCTAGGTGTTATAAGTAAGTGATAAATCACCAATTTCAATCTAGTCTTGAAACCAGTACCAAATTATATGTTAACTAACTTGAATTTAAATAAGATCTTGGAAGGGGCACCTCTCAAAATAAGTAAAATAAACTTAAACTTAAATAAACTTTAAAATAAAATAAAATAAAATAAAATAAAATAAAATAAAATAAAACAAAATAAAATAAAATAAAATAAAATAAAATAAATAGGGGCGCCTGGGTGGCTCAGTCGGTTAAGCATCCGACTTCGGCTCAGGTCATGATCTCGCGGTCCGTGAGTTCGAGCCCCGCGTCGGGCTCTGTGCTGACAGCTCAGAGCCTGGAGCCTGTTTCAGATTCTGTATCTCCCTCTCTCTGACCCTCCCCCATTCATGCTCTGTCTCTCTCTGTCTCAAAAATAAAAATAAAGGTTAAAAAAAAAATAAAATAAATAAAATAAAATAAAATAAAATAAAATAAAATAAAATAAAATAGATCTTGGAAGAAAAAAAGACTTCATCGCTTGTTTTGTTTTGCTTCGTTTTGTTTTGTTTTAAGAAACAGAGAGAGAGCATGATCAGGGGAGGGGCATAGGG
Organism: Panthera uncia; assembly: GCF_023721935.1. Lineage (NCBI taxonomy): Eukaryota > Metazoa > Chordata > Mammalia > Carnivora > Felidae > Panthera > Panthera uncia. Next base: position 19,310,272 of record NC_064810.1, read on the forward strand.
AAAGGGAGAGAGAGAATCTCAAGCGGGCTCTGCACAGAGTCTGATGCAAGGCTTTATCTCAGGATGGTGAGATTGATTGTGACCTGAGCCAAAAACCAAGACTCGGACGATTAACCGACTGAGTCACGCAGGTGTCCTAAAAGACTTTATTCTTAAATGAAATATTCTAGTGAGTGAGAGAAAAATTCTTGGAATCATAGTAATTAATATAAGCCAGATAATTCAGTGGAAGGAAAGCCTGAACTGGACATTGAATGACTTTAAACTCATACGTTTTTGCCCCTTGGTCCAGCACAGAATTTTCTTACGAAATATATTATCCATACCCATGCATAGATAATTTCTGTGCGCAATTTAAACAAGAATAAAATGAATCCTAGTGTACTCACCATCCAACTTAAGAAACACAATGATGCCATGTCTCTGAAATGCCCTGTCTGGATTCCTGATCATGTCGTCCTCCCTCCCTCCTTCCCTTCTCCCACGACAGCTGTTATAATAACTGCGCTAATTATGCTATTTTATTTCATTAGAGCTCACATTGTGCGCCTAAATCACATTTTATTTAATCTTCTACACTACAAATGTAGATTTTTTTTTCACCTGGTATTACTGCAACAATACAAAAGTAATGCAGAAGAATATTGAATAAAAGAGTTGATAGCTCAGGGGCACCTGGGTGGCTCAGTCGGTTGAGCTCCCAACTTCGGCTCAGGTCATGATCTCACAGTTTGTGGGTTCGAGCCCTGAGTTGGGCTCTGTGCTCAGAGCCTGGAGCCTGCTCTGGATTCTGTGTCTCCCTCTTTCTCTGCCCCTCCCCCACTTGTGCTCTATCTCTCTCTCTCTCTCTCTCAAAAATAAATAAATGTAAAAAAAAAAAAAAAAAGAGATGCTAGCTCACATCCTTGTCTTGTACCTGATTGTAAGAGCAATGGACTCATTATTTTACCATTCAGTATGTTTACTGTTGGTCTTTAAATTTTAGTGGGTTATCCTCTATTCCTGAATTGAAAAGGAATTATTTTATACTTTTTAAATCAGAAATGAATGTTTAATTTTTTAGAAATTTTGTCTCGCATTTAGGATAATTTATGGCATTTATCCTTTTTGTGCTTACCGTATTAATTGTAAATAATTTTAAAATATTGTATTAACACTTTATTCCTATAGCTCCCAATCTGATCATAACCTAATCTCATTTTCATCCGAGATAGAAGTAACACCAGTGTTAAGACCACTGACGACCAATGATAGTGACCTGTAATTTTATTTATCATTTAGTCCTTAATTGGTTTTGATAACAATGTTAAACTGGTTTCAGAATTGGTTGAGGCATTCCCTTCTGTTTTGTTCCCTGCAGCATTTTTCATAATTTTCAAGTTCTTAGTCCTTAAATATTTAGTAAAGTTATCTGTAAAATCATTTGTGTTCTGTCTTTTCTTTGTGGGAATATGTGTAATGGCTTAAATATTCTGTCAGCTTTAGGACTGTCTAGATTTTCTCCTTCATGGTTATATCTTAATTATTTGTATTTTTCTAGAAATTCGGCCTAATTTTCAAAACTATTCACACAAAGTTTGACATAATATTCTCTTAAAAGTGCTCTCTCTTAAATATATGTGTATATGTGTATGCATATTGATGTATGTATACATGTATACATGAATATATTAGATAGACAGTCTCTTTCTGTATATATTCATTTACAGTTGAACCTTGAGCAACATGAGTTTGTTTGTTTTTTTGTTTGTTTGTTTATTTACTTATTTATAATATAATTTATTGTCCAGTTAGCTAACATACAGCATTTACATTGCGCTCTTGGTTTCCATGATTCATGAATCCCATAATTCATTACTTACGTACAACATCCTGTGCTCATCCCAACAAGTGCCCTTCTCAATGTCCATCACCCATTTTCCCCTCCCCCACCAACCCTCAGTTTGTTTTCTGAGGTTTGCTTCCCCCTCTGTTTGAAACTATTTTTCCCCTTTCCTTACCCCATGGTCTTCTGTTAAGTTTCTCAAGTTCCACATATGAGTGAAGTCATATGATTTTTGTCTTTCTCTGGCTGACTTATTTCACTTAACATAATACCCTCCAGTTCCATCCCTGTTTTTGCAAAAGGCAGGATTTCATTCTTTCTCATTGCCAAGTAGTATCCCATTGTATATATAAACCACATCTTCTTTACCCATTCATCAGGTGATGGACATTTGGGCTCTTTCCATAATTTGGTTATTGTTGAAAGTGCTGCTATAAACATTGGGATATATGTACCCCTATCAATCAGCGCTCCTTTATCTTTTGGATAATTTCCTAGTAGTGTTATTTCTGTGTCGTAGGGTAATTCTCTTTTTAATTTTTTGAGGTAGCTCCACACTCTTTTCCAGAGTGGCTGCACTAGTTTGCATTCCCACCAACAATGCGAAAGAGTTCCCATTTCTCCACATCCTCACCAACATCTGTTGTTTCCTGAGTTGTTCACTTTCCCGAAAAGCAAATAATCCAGAGAATAAATGAGAGGAAGACATGAATAGACACTTTTCCAAAGAAGACATCCGGATGGCTAAGAGACACGTAAAGATGCTCAACATCACTCATCACCAGGGAAATGCAAATCAAAACCAGTTTGAGATGTCACCTTACACTGGTGAGAGCAATGTGAGTTTAAACTGTGCAGGTCTTCTCATATGCAGATTTTTTACAGTCCAATATTGTAAATGTTTTTTTCTTATGATTTTTTGGTAACATTTTTTTCTCTAGATTCCTTTATTGTAAGAATACATATTGTAAAAATACACTATGATGCATGTAACATACAAAATATGTGTTAATCAACTGTTTATGTTATTGGTAAGACTGTCAAAAGTAGGCTATTGTAGTCAAGTTTTTGAAAGATCAAGTTACATGCAAATTTTCACTGACTGATGGGTTCACACCCCTGCCCCTTGTGTTGTTCAAGGGTCCACTTTAATATAGAGAATAAGTAATATACTATAACATATTAATAGTATATATAACAGTATTTATATATGCTGTTTGTTCTTCCTCTATTTTTTAAAAAGTTTATTTATTTATTTTATGAGAGAGAGAGTGTGAGTGGAGGAGGAGCAAGGAGAGAGAATCCCAAGCAGGCTCCACACTGTCGGCACAGAGCTTGATGTGGGGCTTGAACTCATCAACCATGAGATCCAGACCTGAGCCGAAATCAAGAGTTGGACACTGAACCAACAGAGCAACCCAGGTGCCCCTATCATTATTTTAAAAATACAAAATAGGGGCACCTGGATGGGTTAGTGGGTTAAGGGTCTGACTGGCTCAGGTCATGATCCCATGGTTCGCGAGTTTGAGTTCTATGTTGGGCTCTGTGCTGACAGCTCAGAGCCTCAAGCCTGCTTCGAATCCTGTGTCTCCCTCTCTCTCTGCTGCTCCCCTGCTTGTACTCTGTCTCTCTCTTTCTCAAAAATGAATAAACATTAAAAAGGTTTTTTTTAAAAATTCAAAATAATGGTAAGGTATTGAACCATTTGCCAGAGGCTTTTCATTTTTTAATTAGTATGTCCAAAAATTTTGATTTTTTTATTGCAATCTTATCAAGTAATTTTCACACATTTCTTCTTTCTGAGATCCTTTGGATTTCTTTTACTTCACTCTGCATTATATTCTTGACATATAAGTTTTCAGTCATCTTAATTTTTTTCTCTAAAATGAACATTTAAGGATATTCATTTTCTCCAAAATTTGTGAAGAATCTGGCTCATGACCAAAAATCTATATCATTTTTAAGGTCTGACACTGGACAATTACAAAGACTTATCCAGTAGGCCTAATGGGGGAAAATTGTCCTCAAACCAAACTGGGTGTCCAATCGGCAGAGCTGGAGTCAAGGACTCTGGCCCCCCTGGCTGGCTGTGCTTTTTTACACATCTGCTTTTCTACACCAAGCTCTACTATTGGTTTTATTTCTATTTTTCTGCTCATGTTAGGCTTACATTTCTCTTTTTTCTTTAGTTTTCCTAGATGGAAGCTTAGATTATTGATTTTATATATTTCCTCTTCTCCAACACTTTTATTTCATGCTGTAAATTTTCCTCAACACAGTTTTGGTTTTTTTCCACGCATTTTGGTAAGTTATATTTTCTTTTAAATATATTTTCCAATATACATTTCAACATATTTTCAAATTTGTCTTGAGACTTCTTCTGTGACCCAATGTATTCTTCCGAAGTGTTGTGAAATTTCTTAATATGTAATTTAACATGTAGTTTTCTAATATTTGGCAATGTTCCAGATCTTTCATTATTGACTTCTAGTTAAGTTCCATTAAGATCTGAGAATATAAGGTCCCTATGTGGCTCAGTTGGTTGAGCGTCTGACTCTTGATTTTGGCTCAGGTCATGATCCCACAATTCCTGGGATCAAGCCCCATTTTGGGCTCTGGCTAACAACACAGAGTCTGCTTGGGCTTCTCTCTCCCTTTCTTGCTGCCCCTCCCCCCCCTCAAAAAATAAATTTAAAAAAAACTTAAAAAAATATTTTAAAGTTCTGAGAATATATTTTGTTTGACTTCTATTTTTTTTTTTTTTTTTTTTTTTAATTTGGCAAGGTGTGGCCAAGAATGCAGTTTATCCTGGGAAGTGTTTCATGTGAGCTTCAGAAGAATGTGTCCTGCTTTATTTGCTGAAATGGTCTAAATATATCAACTAAATTAAGCTGATCGTATTGCTCTTCAGGTCAATATATCCTTAATTATTTTCTTCCATTTTGTCCATCAATTACTACAAAAGAAATAAATGTTGGTCTTCTACCATAATAGTAGGTTTATTTCTCCATTTCGTTTATCCGTTTTTTCCGCATGATTTTTGATGCTTTGTTGCTAAATGCAAGTATGTTATAGATTACTATAATTTTTGGATAATTAATTTCTTTATCATTATATAATTACCCCCTTAAAAATACAAAATAGGGGCACCCAGATAACTTTACCTGATCTAAAGATTGTTTTACCTGAAATTAATATAACTGCTCTAGCTCTCTCAAAATTAGTGCTAGGATGTGTACCTTTACCACTTTATTTTTTAACCTGAGTCTATATCTAACAAACAATTTTTTTTACATTTATTTATTTTTGAGAGACAGAGTGAGACAGAGCGCGAGCGGGGGAGGGGCAGAGAGAAAGGGAGGCACAGAATCCAAGGCAGGCTCCAGGCTCTGAGCTGTCAGTACAGAACCAGATGTGGGACTCGAACCCATGAACCGTGAGATCATGACCTGAGCTGAAGTCTGACACTCAACCCACTGAGCCACCCAGACACCCCATATTTGAGTCTGTATTTAAAGTGGGTTTCTTCAAACTGAGGGTTGATGGGGAGTGGGAAGGAGGGGAGGGTGGGTGATGGGTATTGAGGAGGTCACCTTTTGGGATGAGCACTGGGTGTTGTATGGAAACCAATTTGACAATAAACTTCATATATTGAAAAAAAATAGTGGGTTTCTTGTAAATAACACGTAGTTGGGTCTCTCTCCCTCTCTCTGATCTATTCTGCCAATCTCTTTCTTCTAATTGGTATATGTACCATTAATTAGAGTCATTATTTATGTAGTTAGCTTAGTATTTACCATGTTTATAACTATTTCTATTCTTTGCATCTGTTCTTTGCTCCTTTTCTCCCCTCTTTCTGCTTTCTCTGGTTTTAGCTGAGGAATTGATATGATTCCACTTCATACCTTTCCTTAGCATATTGACTATACTTCATTTTTTAATTTTCTAGTGTTTGCCTGAGGGTTTCCTATATGCATTTACAACTTATCATTTCCACCTTCAAACAACTTTATGCTGTTTCTCATGTTAAAATAGTCTCATACAGAGCTTTTCCACCTTCTCCTTCCTATTCCTATGAGAATTCTGTATTTCTTTTCACTTACGCTATTGTCACCCAGGAAATTCCTAATATTATAATTTTAAACAAATATCTTTTGGATTAATTATGAATAAACAAGTTATTATTTAACCTTTATTCCTCCCTAATGTTCTTCTTTTATTTAGATCTGAGTTCCTGATATATACACTTTTTCTTCGGTATAAAGTATTTCCTTTAGTGTTTTCTGCCTTGTAGATCTTCTGACGATTCATTCCCTGTCTTTGTTTATCTGAAAAGCCTTTATTTCTCCTCATCTTTTGAGGGGGAAAAAAGTCAGTCGATATAGATTTCTAAGGGCTATTGTTTTGTTTTGTTTTGTTTTTTTATTTTTTTTTTTATTTTTTTTTAATTTTTTTTTTCAACGTTTTTTATTTATTTTTGGGACAGAGAGAGACAGAGCATG